>NW_008614205.1:15616-17891 GCF_000691845.1 Merops nubicus | reverse complement strand
TACTCTTCTGCTACTGAAATCCAGCACTGTTGCCCTCTGTACAGGATCTGTCAGGGTTTTTTTTTTTCTGATCAGCAAAAAGCAAGGATTTTTCCTGAGAAAATCTGTGTGAGAAGTAAGGGAAAGGATGTGACACCTTATTAAGAAAAGAGTTTGAGCTGAGGAAAAAAGTCTCAAATTTCTATTATTCCTTAAATATATCCCAAACTGTCTCTGCTAGACTTCACTGGCAGTGAAACATAACATCACTCATTGCCTTGGACTCTGCTCCAAAGGCTGCAACAAATTTGTTTGCTTTTTCATTTAAAATGTTAATGTAACTGATACTTTATTTTACAAGAGTTAGAGTGGTACTGCAGAGGCTCTGGCTTTTGGAGCACCAAGCTGGGAAGTGCACCAGAGTGAAATAACAATGCCTCGGCCATGGGGTGGGTTTTGGCAAGAGGGTGTGATGCACATCTGGTCTGCAGCTCCTTCCTTTGGGAATGGCTCTAGTCACACTTTTTACACTTGGCTTGTGTTGACTTAGAAACTCATTTGACATGCACATTTGAAGGGCAACACTGATGAAAAGGATAGGGCATACTTTAAATCAAAAGCCAAAATAGGGAACTTTTTTACCTTTTTTTTCAATACACTGTGAAAGAACATGTATGTTAGGCTGACCAATTTGAAATCTGTGTATCAGGAAATGTAATAACAGAACAACATACTCATGGCTTTCCAAAACCAGCAAAGGGAGGTGATACATTATCAGAAAACAGATATATGATGTTCACATGTCATATTCTGTTTTCTTCTTTTGTCATCATTTCTCAGTTGCTAGTTTTGAAATTTATTAATTTCAAAATAAATAAATTTTAATTGTTTAATTTCTTCCCACAAACAGATGCTGCTTTCTGTGCTATTGTTGTTGTGAATTTCCTATATATGTAACTCTCACAAAGTGAAGGTTAACTCCTTGGCACAGGGGAGCAGGCTTCCCTCGGTTAAAAATCAGAATATCCTCACTTCAGTGGGTACTGCCAAAGTGTTTGAAGCTCCTGGTCTGTAATAAACTGTAGATTGAATGACTCAGCTTGGGAAACCTGGATCACACCAAATGCTGTTCTATTCCTCTCTGAAAGAAGAGGAAAACATCAGGAATCCTGTCCAGAAATATCAGACTATTTTTTAATCTGGAAAATCAGACAAAAATATTGGTATTCCCCTACTTATAGTTACTGAGAAGCCGAATTTAAAAGAATGTTCAGGATTTTCATAGTCAGATTGTCAGCCTTCATTCACTGTAGGAAGTCCTAAGTTCTATTTACCAAATAATCTTTCTGACCTTGCTGAATGCTTACTCTGGGCAGAGGGTATTTGTTATAGAGCCACTGAATTACTGGAATTTGTTTTACAAAGTGTCTAAGACCTGCAGGGTCACATAGTAGTATTTTAGATTATAAGATCTTTTCATCCCTTTAATTTTGCCCATCATTGTGTTTTGGCACTGCAAAAAAGACTGAGGACTGGAAACATGAAGATGATTTCTGATCTCTGTCTTTTGGAGAATCTGACACTTTAAAGCTTCTTGGTTTCTCCTGAGAAATGATTTACCATGGTGACCTGTCCTAGACAGAAAGGCGGGAGGAGTCTACTGGATAAGTGCAACCTTTTTTTAGCTCCCTGTACTATTTGCAGGTCTTGCATTTCCAGTGGTCTCTTAGACATGCTTTCCCATGAACACTTAAGCTGAATACTGACAGGATGAAAACTAACCCCGAGTTTTGTCTGCTGTTTTCATTGCTGACAAAATTCCTCTCTCCCCCTCACCTGCCTTGTTCAGCTTCCCATGTCACATCCAGTCTTCCATTTGCCACACTTGCTTCCTCGTGTCTTGCTCCTCTTAGGTCGCATGCTGGCTCCTGCTCATGTTGTCCATCAGGTTCAGTTTTGTTCAGCCATGAACTCTAGGACACCTCTTCTCCCACTTCCATTTTCGACCTTTTCCCTTCCTTTTCACTCAGCACTGCTGTTGTTCTCACACATGTGATCCATTGCTCTGTCCAAACTCACCATCATCGCATCTTTCACATAGTCCAAAATCCTCACAAAGTGGCTTCCGTGCTGGGGTCCCTATTCCTCTTTTGCTGTAAATTATACCCAATATGTAATTCTTCCTGGCAGGTGTGATATCATTAATTACCATAAATGGGCAGTTTGGGCATTTGCTGTATCAAAGTGCATCTGATTTCTGATAGATTTGAACTTCCTCACTGACCATGATTTCAGT
>NW_008614205.1:0-15585 GCF_000691845.1 Merops nubicus | reverse complement strand
CAGGAATGTGCGTCAGTGTACTCATATGGATCAAGACTTGATGAATACTGCAACACACTGGGAAAGCTTCAGTCTGGCTTTTTGGGCACAAGAAAATGTGGAAGAGCAAGAAACTTGCAGAACTGGTTTCTCTGATAATTTGTAAGAGTGATTCTCTGGCAACCTATGAAAGGCAAACACTGACTGAAAATGTTTCTGAACTGGCCATAACTGTCCTATTTTTTGGGGGATGCTCTAGGTTATGCTGAAGGTCATCCTTGCAGCATTCTTCTGTCTATGAGAGGTCAGAGAAGGACTCTGTCCTCTGGGTGGCTTTCACCTCTCAGCAGCTACCAACAGCTTCATTCTTGTATTGGCTGATGGGGGTCAAATCTGTCGGGATCAGAAGAGGTGAATGGGTCACCTATTATCAACAGACATACAAGCAAACAGAAAAGGATTCCTTAGGAATCCAGGCTGAAAAAATAAGAATGACCTAGAATAGCAACAAAGTGGCTTAGCTCCAGCACTTTGGTTTGTGTACAGTATTTTCTGCGCTGCCTTCTTACTATAAACTTCTTGGAACAGAAATGTCCACTTATAATTCTGTAGAGCATAGCAGAGTCTTTGCATTCATTAAACAGAAATATAGTAAAGTTAATTACTGGCCGTTTTCAAGTATGAGGATTTCTAGCTTAAATGAGAGAGACATTTTGAGTTCAAAGCCGCATGAAATCCATTTATCTATAATACTTAAAAATAACTCAGTAAAATCACTATTGATAATTTATAACTTCATTTGAGTTGGATGCCAGCTTCTAATTTGGTAGAAGTATTCTGTGCTCCAGATCTTGGACTTTTGGACAACTCACTTTGAGTAATCACCAGTGTTATTTTGAAATACTCTTTGTTCACTTTCATCTTCTGTCAGTTCTATGAAATCTTTACAGCTGATAAATTCTGGGCTTAACACCTTCAAATGGAAAATATCTAGAATGCCTGGTACAGTGGCAAAAATGCACAGGCATTTACCAGATACGGTGCAATACTGAAAGTCAGAAAGTGTACCTTTCAAAGTCTCTAATAATCTAAAAATATCTGCTGGACTGAAATGATTGATGGTGCCTGTCTTCGAAAGTGTATCATGTCTCAGTCCTACTGAGTTCAAAACTTTACAGCCAGCTACCTCCCAGCTGGAGAAGGACATGAACAATAGTGGAATAAATCATGGGAATAGCACAGCTTTTCTGGAGGAGTTTTGTGGTGTTTTGTTTAGGTACTTTTTCCTTGTGGTGCAGAATTATGAACCCGTTGTAGGACCAGGACATACTGGACTGGATGGCAGGGTTGCATCCTGCAGGCCAGTGGATTTCTCACTGAAAAGGTTGATTCTCCTCATTCAAACTCAGTTGTCTGTGAGTTTCAAATACAGTTGGTGGCAGAATTTCTCTCTGTAAAATGTTTCTTACTGAGAACATTGTGAAAGAGGGAAAACAGTTTCCTAATGACTGTTTTAAGCCAAATAAAACCTGTGAACAGTGTGGCTCCTGCTGGAATGAAATTGCAAATTAGGCACCAAAACTAATGACCTTTTTAGGAATCTACTGAAAAGAAAAGCCTTAAAAAATATATGCCAGTTTAGTCACAATGTATACAAACATTCCAGAGATTATTTCATATGATGGACAGAAAACCAGAAAAATCCTGCTTGCTCTGCAGACAGCTTATATCACTGGGATAGATCCTAACAGCAGAATAAGGAGAAACTGCTGTGTGCCATAATTCATGTCTTAAAATTATATTTGGCAGATTTTGCCTTTGAAAAAAAAGGACAAAACTGTTTTCTTTCACATAAGATTTCTTTACTTCCTGTGAGGAAGACAGTTTATACAGAATTGCATTATGTTTCTGCCTCTTAATTCTGATTTAAATAGGGAGTAGCTGCACTTATTTCAGGCTTGCACCAAGGTATATGATTGGTCATTATTTGACATACAGCCATCTTTTTGTGTTAATTTTGTAACGTATCCTCATATGCAACAGTAGCGCTGGTCTGAATCTAAGGGTTTGTATCCTTCTTTCAGGCTTAAAGCATTGTCATACTACTCTTAATTTATTACATCCATTTACCTGGGGCTTAAGCCTTAGATTACTTGAGCATTTTTATGGTAATTTTAAATTTTTAGAAAATCTGTTGATAAAACAAGTGCTATTGATTACACAATTTCAAATGAAGATCACGTAATGAAAAGTAATAATTTCAGATTGAATCCTGTAGCATTTAGATATTCAAGTTATCCCCTTTTTTTTTCATTCTATATCTTACTGATATTAGTGATGTAAAGGTATGAATCTTAAATCAGAAAACTATGAAACTTCTAAAACTGAGTTTCTTTGGTATTATCACAGTGCATCAGAATACCTGACTAAAACTACCAATCAAAGCCCATACCATGTATAAACTATAGCACTATAAACTACTACTACAGAGAGATGCAAGTCTCCTGTTCATAACAATGCAAGGGCAAAGGTATATGGCAGATCAGAGAGGCATGTGAATGAAACTGTGGCTAAATTAGGTGATTAGTACTTTTATCACTATCTTTGCCTGCCCATTTTATCTCTGCCTGTAAAATCTTGACTTTGAATTCTGATCTGCAGGCATGAAATGGATACTTCCTCTTCCAGTAAATCCTTTTGTATCCGAACAAAACAGAGCCTGAATAGGGAGACACAATCATGGCTCTTTCAAGAATAGAACCCTTAGTCCTGCCATATTTCTGCTGGCTCAACAAGCAGCTGAGTCGGATTTATTTGCTGGCAGATGGAGGTGACGATGTAAGCAGGACTTTTTTTCATGGGTGACCTCCAAATGTTGACCTAAATGATGCCTAGCAGTAAAGGCAACAAGCATCAGATCCATTTTTAAAAAGGAGTGTTCTTTCAGATTTAGTACTTTGCTCAATATCTTTTTTTCTGTTTAGTCTATTTTTTTTTTTTAAAATATATATACTGGAATCTAGACATTTTGCTTTAGGCAAAGTGTCTGCTTAATACAAATTCAGTGGCACATATCCATCTCCAGTTACAGCTTCATGCAGCTACTCCATTTGGGAACAAAAAGGAGAGTGTTCTGATGAAAAAGCTCTGCCTTGGTTTGGCTGAAAGATCCAGAATACATTACAGAGACCACCAGGTTTTATTGCCTGTACTAATCCTCCTTAATTAAACCCCTTGCATAAGACTGGTGTCTCCAAATCTGTGAATGTGTCAATCAAAATGGAATAAAATGAGGTTTCCTGTGGTGATCAGACATCTACACCCGGGACTTGAACCCTATAAAATGAGCTGAGCTCCTCAAATTATGCTGTTTGAACCCATTTTAAAGCCCCCCCAGCCTGCTTACCCTGTATCTGATTTTGAGGCTTGGGGTGGTTCTGCTTTATAATTATATTTGGAGACCCTAGAAGCTTTTAGTCTTTTATCCAAGAACTTTATCCTTTCTGCCATCAGAAGCTGAGCACTTTCCTCAGAGGAGTCCTATTTTCTCCCATGATGAAACTGCCTTTTGTAGGTTCTCCTGGAGAGCCTCGTTCTCCTGAGAAGCTGCCCAGGTCCTCTGGAGGAGCATATGCTGTTCTTCAAAGGTGCTATTGAGTTGTTGAAAGACCACCTCACTGAAATCAGTCCCAGAGTATGAAGGACACTCCTCAGAGCTGGGGAGGCCACCCCACCCACCCCCTGCCTGGGTGAATCTGTAGCACTTAATGAGAGCAACCAAACTCCATCCCTGTGGCAGGGTTGTGGCTTATTATTTTCTGGTTTCAAGTAGCCACCATGCTCTGGACCTTGAGCAGTGTAGTAACCCAGAAATTGTTAAGGATTTTTGGAAACAAAAAAATGAAGTGTTTCAAACCTGAGATGTGACAGTGCATTGTGGACTGACTGACTGCGGTGATTATCATAACTGCAGTTAGTTTCAGAGGGACTGAGATCAGTGGTGCAACTATATTTTATTTCTGCCCTGACTTCTTGGATGTGAGCACAAAGTCTTTTACTGAGACTCCATAGACAGTTCAAAACCATTGATTTCCTCATTTCTGACCTTATTGTTCATTGATTTCCTCATTTTTGAGCTCTCTTTTTATGTGACTTAAGACAACCCTAATCAGTTTGATGAACATGCTGAAAGCTTTTATGCTGCAGTGAGTTTTGCTTTGTGGCTTGATTCTTGTGTGTCCTGAACTCACTTTTGTGCATTGCTGAAGAGTAACTCAGTAACAGCTGCCCTGCGTGACTACCCCTTGTATTTGCAGGACCTTTGTGTTCAGTCCAAACCAGCTGTATCTATGCCTTGATATTCTTGAATATCATGCACTCAGTATTTTCTTGGTTAGATTAGGGGACATAAATCTATGGGTATATTTGTATTTTATCACATCTTTATGGGGAAATAAATCCTCCCTGCACAGACTGGCAGTGAGTTTTTAAATAGTCCTCTGTTCTTCATTCTCACACCATTTATCATGACGCCTGTCATCTCAAAGTCTCTGTCATCATTGGATATTTTATATTCTCTGAATGTTAATTTATGATTTGGGTGTTATTTGAAGCATAATGGAACGCCTACCGTATGAGGAAAGGCTGAGAGACCTGAAGCATTTTAGTCTGGAGAAGAGAAGACTTAGGGGGGATCTAATTAATGTGTATAAATACATGAGGGCTGGGTGTCAGGAAGGAAAGGGCAACCTCTTCTCACTTACGACGTGCGATAGGACAAGAGGCAATGGACACAAACTGGAGCACAGGAAGTTCCACCTCAACATGAGGAAGAACTTCTTAACTGTAAGGGTCACAGAGCACTGGAACAGGCTCCCCAGGGAGGTTGTGGAGTCTCCAACCTTGGAGGCTTTTAAGACCCATATGGATGTGTTCCTGTGCAACCTGCCCTAGACTAGATGGTCCTGCTCTGGCAGGGGGGTTGGACTCTATGATCTCTGGAGGTCCCTTCCAACCCCTAACATTCTGTGATTCTGTAATTCATCAGACCAGTTTTAACTGTTTCTGTTCCTATCGCTTTTTGAGCTGGCCTTCGAATCAGACTCATTTTCTGTGCCCAAATCCCACTGAAGCTTACCCAACTACTTCCCTCCCTCAAGTCTCCTTGGCAAATGAATTGTGGCGACCTTTAGTCACTGGCTAAATAGGCTTAGTCAAGCTGAAACAACATCAGGTTTTTTTTGCAACATACTTTTCTTTCACCAAGCTGTAGCTCATGTTCTGCAGTAAGTTCTGTCCTGAAATGACAAAAGAACTTTGTTCAATTATGTGAATTTACATCTGTATCTTGAAAAAAATACACAAGCCTATATCAAAGCCTAGTGACTTAAATGAGATCTTTCCATTTCCATTGCATTTTTGATCCAGCTGTGACAGACAGAAATCTTTCAGTCCATTTCTCTATGTATTTGCGTTTTCTCTTTAGGCTTACACTATCTGGTGTATTTTTTGTTTGTTGAAGATAATTGAAAACCTTTGACTTGTTTATAGCTCTCCTTCATGGACTGACCCTGTTGTGTGTCATCTGAAAGGTTACTTCCCCCAGAGCAAATCCCCCCAGTGATGACTTTGGAAAAATAAACATTTGGCAACACAATGAGATTTCTGCAAATTTTATTTGCCCAAGGAAGCAAGTTCCTGATAAGTCCAAAACTTCCTTCCAAATTTTTCTTTAGACATTCATGATATTCCTCAAATAGAGCTGGATGATAAACCTTCTAACTTTCTTGTTCAAAACCTGATGAATGGACTTAAATTAGAGCAAACTCCAGCCTATTTGTAAGTGAACACAGTCCAATCAGCAGGTATGTCATACACATGCCTTTTAGTGTAGCCCTAGGCTGCTACTTCATCAGCTCTGGCTGTGACTAGAGGAGAGCCCATCAGTCCCATGCTAACGCTGTCTCATTAAAGATTTCTTATTGACAAGGGGAAGTGCAACACTCGTGCACTTTCTGGGGAGTGCTGCAAATGCTGCTGAGCTCAGTGTAACTGCTTAGGCAGTCAGAGAAATTACATTTGTGAGCTACATCAGGAGATAAAATACCCTGTGTTGCTAGAAGCAACATTTTGCTGCTGCACTAGAAGCAGCGGTTACCTTCGCTATCTAACGTGAGTGTGGTGTTTTCTTCTTTGCTTTCAGGGAAAGTGGAAAAGCATCACTGGCCAAGCGTGTCTGGTGTACACAGCACTCTAATAATAGTCTACTATTTATGTGAAATCTTCAGCTTGCTCCAATGATACTATTGACACTATTTGGGACCTAGCCCAAAGTTTCGCATAAAAAATCAGAAAGAATAATTCAAATTGCCATTCTATTATTTCATAGCTTCAAGTATCTTGAACATCCCACGGGTAGCAGGAATAATTCAGTGATGCACAGGAAGACTCTGATGTGGCCAGGGAAGAGCTGCATAATGTGTGCATTTTGTTCTGGCAAATGTTTTGCAGTAGAGAGATGGAGCTAAATCTCTGCTGCACCCTGTGCTCTGGTTAATCCATGTTGATTTATGCTTGTGTGAAATAAGTAAGCCTGAAGGTACAGAAATACTTCAGGGTGTTTGTAATCTGTGTCTGATGCTTGTTTGTGAATGCACACAGGAAAAATACAACAGGGTTGTCCATTCGTGGTTGTCACTCATCTGGCTGGAGCTCCTTCACCATAGCAGGAGGGGTCCGTGCAGGCCTGAAACCCCAAACTGTGAATCCAACCACTTGCTTTTTCCTTAGAGAGAAGAGTGACTCGGAGCCAAGTCCTTAGCTGGAGAAAGATGGTGAGATCCTTGTGTTTGCAGGGAAGATGAGTGATCATTGATGCCAGCAAGGCTTCTTGACCCAAATGGCATGTGTCCAGCTCTGCTGGTGCCTTTAGCCACAGGGAGCAGCTTTGGTGCATGCCATGGGCCCCAAGATGGCTTTGGTTCCATGTTGTTTTGAATCAGAGACCCTTCACACCCACTTGATCCCACAGAAGGAGATGACAAAGGGCAGCCTGTAGATACAAAAGAAGATTTAAACGCATGATGGCGAGAGGCATTGTTTTGCCATTCCCTTTGCTCCTCTCAGTACATAGCACAACAAACAACACGAGTGAGAGGTTTATTCTTAAAATACTCTTTCATGTGAAGAAGGAAATCGGTACATAATCGATGTCTGGCAGCTGACCGACAATACTGAGCTCTGGATACAAGGGGAAAAGGTAGAGAGCCAGAATATATGGCTGAATGAAATAAGGATAAAATATGCCTGACTTTGGGCCTCAAGTAAGACATTTTAGAACCCAAGGGCCCAAATAACAAACACAGACTTTCAGATATAGGTGTGCATGAGGATTTAGATCTTCAGAGTTAAACTAGAAGACATCCTTGACAATAAAAAAGAATATCAGCACTTATTCAGTGGATACTGGCAAAACATAAGGAATAGTTCCTCAGCTTGTGTTGATTTTACCTCTTTCCCTGCTGATTTTACCTCTTTCCCACTGCAGATTATGGCTACAGATAATACCTTTGCCCTATCATATATACTCAGTGTTCAGATGTGCTTGGTTCTTGTGGTTGTTACCGCAGTCCCTCTATTGCCAGGAATTTCTAAATTTCTTTTGGTTGTTTTGGAGCTTGAGGAGTTTATACACCCATGTGGGATTTAAGAGAAATTTGTTTAGAATTCTAGATGTAGTTTAAACAAATGTGTTGTACACTAAGAAGTCTAAACGGCATATTTTTTGAGTGCAAGGTATTTCCTGGGGGAGTTGGTGAAGGAAAGAACCTAGCAGTGTAAGATTGCATACAACTGCTCTGAAGTGTTGTATCTGGACACAATCATTACATGATGGTAGAGGTATTTTAATTCCATTTGAAATAAATCCTTCATAGTTGCTTCTAACTCTGAACACATCTGCCTTACAAATGAACTTCTGCTGGGGTGATGCATAATAAACGTGCTAATTGCCAAAGAGAGGATTCAATACTGGGGTTACAGAAATAGAGGAAGAGCTCATGTAGATATTATGATAAAAACCCAACAAAAGTCTTCTCATCACATAGTCTGTTAGAAGTTCTGAACCATCTTCATCTGGAGCATTCAAATTATTGGAAATTAATAAAAATAAACCATGAAATATTAAATTACTAAATTTAGTGATTATGTCATGTAAACTATAATAATAGAGTGGCTTTGCCTTATAATATGGTTACATCCTCCTGAAGCAGGAGCTAGATTATCTGAAGTCTTTGAACTGAGAGAAGAGGTTCTCATTTTCCTGTTGGCTTTAGGCCCCTGTTTTGCATTCATGACAAAAATAAAGCTATAGGGCAGGAATCTCAAAGTGTCCTACTGAAGGGTCAGTGTGTCCACTGCATAGCTGTGGGACACGGAGTTGTGGAGGAGTTGAGTCACTTGGCCAGGATCTCAGAAGTCAATAGCATTGCTAGGAATAAAAGTGAGATCTTCTGGTTCTACAGATTTTTATGGATTTATATGTTGTGGTTTTAGAAGGGGTTTAGCGATGCTTTCACTGCTCTCAGAACAGTGGAACATGCTGAAAGAGCAGACAAGACAACTTTATTCCACAACACCTCTTAGCTGTGGTGCACCTGTGCTTAAGCCAACATAAATGCCAAAATAATAAAATCTAAATTTTGGGTTCTTGATCTGAGACACTTAAGTATTTTTTATCCTTATGAGCCTTGAATTGTCTCAGCTTGTGCACCAAATGGGGTAATGGAAAAGAGGTGGGGAAATGATGCAGAATGAAGTCCTATCACTTGCACTAAGAGCCTTCACAAGCCAGATTTCATGGCTGCTTCTTCACATTCAGTGAATTGTAGCACTGGTGAGTAGGATGGCAGGAGCTAATTGCAAGATACTGAGCTAAGAAAGCTCTGCTGAGGCAAGGAGTTGAAAACAATGGTGTATATCAGCCTTAAAGATTAAGGTTTACTGACATCAATTTTATATGCCAATTGGAGTTACATGGTGGAATCTGCCATATTCACTGATGTGAAACAACCTGTTAGCTGACCTGAAGACCACAGACAACAGTATAAAAGTGTAACTTGTATTTTTGCGATTAAAAAAAGATGTCCAAACCTGAGCTCTTTGGGAATCTAACATCTGTTTTGAAAAGGGGCTGGAGAGGTTACCCCCACCCCTGCCCCTGTAGGCTGGGATAAGAGAGGAAAACAGGAAGTTTTTTATTCATTTTACTTTCTCAGTTTTCCAAGTTACAGTCTCCAGCTGTTTCCATCAACATTTTTTTTTCTTTTTTTTTTTAATCTGGGAAAAAAAAAAAAGAGCCTTCTATAGAGCTCTCTAGCTTTCTTTAAAGTGGTTCTTTGTTGGGACCTGTATTGCATACTTATAACAATTCCAGAGCAATCTTTTTTCTTCTTTTTCCAAAACAAACATCTCTTACCCAGCTTCTCTACAGCCTGAAAGAAAAGAAACAAAACTGAAATGAAAACGGTGGGCTGGGGGTGAAGGGATAGCAATGGCATCTACAGCAAGAAATGTGCCCATGCGATGTCAGACCTCAAGTGTCTGTCACAGGTGACAAGTTGAAAGCCTACTAGCAGGCAAACACCAAGGGTGCCCTTCACTTTGCCTAAAATCAACAGCGGTTTACAGAACGTTCCCAGATAAAGACTGATTGTAGCACTTAGCATTTAAATACTTCTGGGCTGATATTTTGAGTGGCATTCATCACATACTCTGTATCCCACTTGCAAGGCAGGTTCTCCCAAGTATCTTCTTTCCCAGAAGCGCATTAACCCACGTGGACTGTAACCTGTACAAACTATCTGCTTTCCTTCATTACCTCTTTTTGTATAGCAGCAGGGCCAGAAGCCCCTGCAAATGCTGAGGATCCATTAGCCATCTTTGATGGGGTAGTTGAAATAGCTGTCATTGCCTTTCCTTCCTCTCTTTCTTTGCAGCTCAGGGAAGTGACATTGTTTGGTGTTTTTTATAAGGTGTCTGGAAGTAGCTATCTGAAGTACAGAGGGATGCTCTGTAGAGGTCCCTTTTTGTTTTATAAGTCCAGCTCATGTTTCAGGGCTGTGAAGCAGGAGGTAAAGCAGCAAATGATATTTCCAGGTAGCTAATACTCCAGTGTTAAGGCCAAATTATGAATACCATTACATGAGAATTCTAATGCAGTCTTTATTGCTTTATCTTGTGATTTAGTGGTGTTGTTTTCTTTATTTTTTAAATGCTTCATGTTTGCATAACCATCACCAGTACAGGGTGTTTAAACAGTTGGAGATATTATGCAGAGTTTTATACAATCAACTTTTATTTATATTGGAGATAGACTTGGTGTCTCCTGAAACTTTTCCTGGTTTTCAGTTACCATTTTGTGAAATATTTTGCCATTCCAATGTTAAGGGTCTGCTTTGGACTGATTTCTCCTGGAAATTTTCTGTGAAGTTGTTAGATGTTCCTAAGAATGAAGCAATGGTAAATAAGGTTCTTTTGTTGACTAAAGATTTTTGAAAAGAAAAGTGAGGACTCTCAAATCAAAGCCCACAACCAGAATGTGAGAGAAGAAACTATGGCTGGCTGAGTAGCTGTAGATCTACCAAAGGTGCTATATCTGTATGAGGAGAAATGGGACTGTCTGAGGGAAAAGATGTGAATAAGGACTCAACAAAGCTGAAAGGATTAAGAAGAGTCTGGGGGAGAAATGAGCCAGGTAGTCAAGGTGAGTGTCCCAGGAACCTGGGGGTGGTCTAACACATATCACCGTTTTCTGTCATGCCATTAGCCAAATAGCAGAGATCCGTCCAGTGCATTGAAAGGACACATTTATCCCCTGGTAGTCCTTGTGAATGGCAGCACAATGTCACACAAGGGAATTTATTCCTTTTTTTTTTTTTTTTTTAAAAACAAGCAAAGTAACGTGCTGACTGAAGAAAATATTGAGGCTGAAACCTTTGATGCTTCCTGTGTTTATGCAGGTTGTCTTTCATGACAAGGTTTGTTCTACAAGCAATATGAAAAGTTGCAGGAACTGATCAAAGTTTTACAGTTCAAGACTCTATAAGACCCGTTCCCACTTCATTGGTCCCCAAAATGGAAAGCAGTATAGAGAATGAGACAGAATTTGAGGAGAGAGCATATGGTAAGGGAGAAGTGAATATTGTCCCTTTTTCTGTCACACAGCTCCCATGTGATGGTAGCTCAGTCACTCGAGCCAATCTTTTCAGAAGCTGTCAATAATTTTACATTACTTTTATTCTTGGTGCAGGATTTGTAGGCATGCTGAACTTTCACAGCTGCAGCTGAAGTCAGTGGGAACCATGCTCTGAACACAAATAGTATTCCACAAATTTTATTTGAGAAGTTTAAAATAGTGTGCAACATAGTTATGTTTGGCCTTAATCTTCTTGGGACCCACCAGCTTTCAGTGTGAAGGGATGCTGTCAAGCCTCCTCACTCTGAAGTGATACTGTACAGGAAGCTTGTTCTGAAGCTCTCCCTTATGAGGGGGTTGTGTGCTCAAAGAAAACCCCATATGGAAATGGGGGATGCTGTCTTCAGAGCAGGTTTTGAACAGCACGCACTAAATGAGGTAAGCTGTGTTGAACTGCAAGAAGACAGAAGGTGGGATAACCTGCTTATCTCATTAGCACACCGTCCCTTCTGTGCAGTGTGGGAGCACTAAAGGCCTGTATGTGTATGTCTTGCCATCTACAAATTACTCCAGATTCTCATCTCATTAGCTATATTCTGTGGACATTTAGTAGAGTAGGTGGTGTATAAATGAGGAAATAGGCAATTTCCCCGGCTTATTCAACTTCCCAAATAGGAAGAGAGCACCTTTTTCACTTTCATTGGGAAAAGTCTGCCTGTCAGTATTTTGGCAATGCCATCACTTTCCAGGTGACTGAATTTAAACTTATGTGAGGTGCATAAATATCTAAATAAAAAACCTGGGTCATAAGGATTGTTCCAGCTAGGAAGAGAAATCAGTATTTTCTGAAATGAGATTTGTTTGGTGCAATCCCAGTCAATTGCAAAGAAAGCACAAAGCCCTCTTTTTCTTCACACAGCAACAACTGCAGAAGGGGCACGGCCCCTGTTTACAGCTTAAGACTATTTTCCATTAAACACTTAGTACAAAAGCTCCTTTCCCCTTTTCTCTTAGTTTTTCTCTGAGGCACATTCCTGGCCCTTGTTATGTCTGTTTTGTTGGCTTTTTCGCTGCCACCATCTGTCTCTTCCTTTGATCTTTTTGCCTCTCTCTCATAGACACCCAACTGATCACAAAACAATGGCCAGTAAAACCCTCCCACCCATGTGTCTTGCAGGTGCCCTTGTTTTGGACAGTGACGTGTGTTGGTAGTTGTAAGAAAAGCTGTGGTAGTTTCAACTATCTGGTCCCATAATGAACTGAACTGTTTCTTACAAGTGAGGGTTACAAGGGCAATGTTCATTTTGATTTAAAGAGATTTTACCCAAAGCGCTAACAAGGCTGTTGGTGAGAAATCGGACTGTTTCTCAGCAGCATTGAGAAACATTGGAAGCATAGCACTTGAGGCTGTATGAGGAAACAAAGGTCCTTTAATCTTCTTCTGGATGCAGTTTCTGTGCTGCATCTAGTTATAAATTCGATGCTTTTCCTCAAAGCTGTTGTGACTTAGAAGTTTGAGTAAATGTGCTTCGTGCATTTAAGCATTGCCATACTTTTTCATTCATTGCAAAGTTGTATTTAATTGTGTATGTGTGAGTTTTCTGAGAAAATAATATTTAGGTCTAATATATTGCTCTCATCCGCACTGCTTCTCATAGGTGTTTCCTGAAGTTTATACAGTGAATTACACAACCACAGAAGTACTGGCTAGAACTTCCTCTGGAGGTCTCCAGTCGAATGTCATACTCACAGCAGGACTGTTGCTGAAGTTAAAGGAGGTCAGACATGGATTTGTCTACTAAGCCCTAAAAATTGTCAACAGTAGAGACTCCTCAGCCTCCTTGGGCATCCTTTCCCAGTGCTGCATTGCCTTCCTCCTGGTGAAGCTTCTCAAGTTCCTGCCTGATGGAGCAGGCATGTCTTCTTTGTGACTGCCCCATATCCCTAAGTACCCTTGAATAACAGTTATGAGGCAAGTGGAACCAAACAATGATGAGGATCATGATTCATCTAGACTGGGGGTGTTGCTGAGGTTAAGTAGATCTCTGCCTTGCATCAAAACTGCTTTCATAAAGGGAAAGGAAAAAAAAAACGTCATTGTCATAGAAGACTCTCTCCTGAGGGGAACAGAAGGCCCAATATGCAGACCAGGCTCACTTCTTGGGCAAGCCTACTGCCTCCCTTGGGCCCTTGTTAAAGATTAAAGTAAAGCTTCCTTTCCACTTTCCCTCCTTCCATCACTTATCAGTACTCCTGGCTAGCTGGGGTTGTTCCAGTGGGCTGAAGATTAGCAAATGTGACACACATCTACAAGAAGGCACAGGAGGATCTGGGAAACTACAGGCCTATCAGCCTAACCTTGGTGCTGGTGAAGGTTATGGAGCAGATCATCTTGAGTGCCATCACAAGACACACAGAGGACAACCAGGTGATCAGGCCCAGTCAGCATGGGTTTATGAAGGCAGCTCCTGCTTGACTAACCTGATCTCCTTCTATGACAAGGTGAGCTGCTCAGTGGATGAGAGAAAGGCCATGGATGTTGTCTATCTAGATTTTAGTAAAGCTTTGACACCATTTCCTGGAGCATTCTCCTGGAGACACTTGCTGCTCATGGCTTGGATGGGTGTACTCTTTGCTGGGTAAAAAAGTGTCTGGATGGATGAAAACCATGCAACAAACCTGTGCAGTGCTACAGGCTTGGAGAAGAGTGGCTGGAAAGCTGCCTAGTGGAAAAGAACCTGGGAGTGTTGATTGAAAACCAGCTGAATATGAGCCAGTAGTGTGCCCAGGTGGCCAAGAAGGCCAACAGCATCCTAGCTTGTATAAGAAATAGTGTGGCCATCAGAATCAGGGAAGTGATTGTACCTCTGTACTCAGCACTGATGAGGCCGCACCTCAAATACTGTGTTCAGGTTTGGATCCCTCACTACAATAAAGACATCAAGGTGCTGGAGAGTGTCCAAAGAAGGACAACAAAGTTGATGAAGGGTATAGATAACAAGTCTTATGAGGGCCAGCTGAGGAAGCTGAGGTTATTTAGTCTGAAGAAAATGATGCTCAGCGGAGACCTACTTTCTCTCTGCAGCTACCTGAAAGGAGGTTGTAACAAGCGATAGGACAACAGAAAATGGCCTCAAGTTGGGCCAGGCAAGGTTTATTTTGGACATTAGGAGAAGTTTCCTCAGAGAAAGGGCTGTCAAGCACTGAAATAGACTTCCCAGGGAAGTGATGGAGTCACCATCCCTGGAGGGGTTTAAAAGACATAAATGTGGTGATTAGGAGCATGGTTTAGTGGCAGACTTGGTGGTGTTAGGTTTATGGTTGGACTCAATGATCTTAAAGGTCCTCTCCAACCTAAATGATGCTGTCATTCTTAAAACACCTCTAAGGTTCAGCCTGAACCTCACAAGATGCAGTATGTCCCTCTTCTTTCACTGTCTGCCACTATGAAGAAGAGTTTGACTCTCTTACAACTCCCTTTAAAGTAGTAGTATGCTAGTGTTAGATTCCCTTTTAGTCTCCCAGACTAAATGAGCCAGCTTCCCTGACCTGTCTTTGTATAGCCTGCAGTCTTGGCCCCTGATCATTTTGGTTCAGCCTTTTGCTGCTTTCTCTCCAGTTCTGCAGTATCCCTTTTGAACTGGGAATCCCCAGACTGGACACAGTATATCAAGTGCAGCATGGCCAGTACTGAGCAGGGAGAAGAATAGTAATTTACCTCCATCTGTTTGCCTTAGTATTCCTCATGTACCCCAGTATGAGGTTTGCTTTACACTGTTGGTGCATATTCAACATGTTGTCCACCTCCTGCCCAGATTGCTTTCAGCTGGGCTGCTCCACAGCCACTTAGTTTCCAGCCTATGTAAACGTGAAGGACTATCCTGACCCAGGTGCAGAACTTTTTGTTGAGTTTAGTAGGGTGTCCTAGTACTGGAGAGGCTCAATGTCTTTCCAGACTGGAACTCCAGTGTTCATAATGTTAAATTTAGTATTGTCTAAAAAATTGCTCAGTGTGGATTCAGCCTCATCATCAAGGTTTCTGAAGAAGCCACTGAAAAATATCAGCCCCAGGGGGACTTTGCTTATTCCCAGCTGCCAACCAGCCACCATGCCACTGATCACTACTGTTTCAGCCTGGCAGTTCAGCCAGTTTCCAACCCAGCTGACAGTCTCTTTGTCAACATCAGAAGCATAGCAGATAGTTGATTACTCTTTTCCTTGTTTATTTGAGTAATACTTTAATCACTACACCACCTGTATGCATTCGTGTTATGAATTAAGAAATGTGACTGTTGTGTACAGTTAATCTTTGTGAAGCTCCTCGCTGGGGTGAGCAGGGAGTAACCTGCACATGGGACTGTTTTGTTAAGTTTTTAAATTCAGATATGAAATCATAGAATCATAGAATCCTT
>NW_008614204.1:0-924 GCF_000691845.1 Merops nubicus | reverse complement strand
CATGAATGCTGCGGCGGCAGCGGCACACCAGTGTTGCCAGATGATGACGGAGGAGGTCCTTCAACAGTTTGCCAAGACTCAAATGATCAAGAAACAGTTCCTTCTAAAGCAAACCCATCAGACAAGGAGTCATCAGACACCGAGGCTATCACCACACCTTTATCTATGAAGGAGCTGCAAAATGTGAGAAGGGACTTCAGCCACCGTGAAGGTGAGCCACTTATCACGTGGCTGTTCCAGTGCTGGGATAATGGGGCCAATGTCATTGACCTGGAAAGTAGAGAAGCCAGGCGGTTTGGATCCCTGGCCAAAGAAGGAGGCATTGACCAAGCATTTGTGAGAAAGAGCAAGACTGTCAGCCTCTGAAGGCAACTCTTGTCAGCTGTAAAGAGCAAACCATAGAATCACAGAATTGTTTAGATTGGAAAAGAACTCTGAGGTCATCAAGTCCAACCATTAACCTAACTCTACGAAGTCCACTGCTAAATCATGTCCCTAAGCACCATACCTATGTGACTTTTAAACATGTCCCTGGGCAGCCTGTTCCAGTGTTTGATAACTCTTTCAGTTAAAAAATTCTTCCTAATATCCAAACTAAACCTCCCTGGCACAACTTGAGACTATTTCCTCTTGTCCTATCACTTGTCATTTGGGAGAAAAGACTGGCACCCATCTCTGTACAGCCTCCTTTCAGGTAGTTGTAAAGAGTGATAAGGTCTCCCCTGAGCCTCCTTTTCTCCAGGCTAAAGAACCCCATAACCCTCAGCCATTCCTCTGAAAACTTGTGCTCTAGGCCATTCATGAGCTTTGTTGCCCTTCTCTGGACCCACTCCAGGACTTCAATGTCTTTCTTGTACTGATGTGACAAAAACTGAACACAGTGTTCAAGGAGCAGCATCACTGTTGCAGTGCGCCTCCTGGAGA
>NW_008614203.1:64903-69906 GCF_000691845.1 Merops nubicus | reverse complement strand
GTGAGCCCAAAACTGAACCTGAAACTGAACTGAAGCCTCCTTGCCTACTCCAAGGAGCAAAAAAACCTTTGTCCCCCAGGAGCAAAGCACAGCTTGTGCTACTATTGCATGGGAAGAAAAGCAGAGACATCCCAGTCCAGCACCTCCCCCAGAAGATCCAGGGGCTTGTACCAGTGTCTAGGACACGAGGCTCTGCTTTCCTGAGGCCTCCAGGTCACAGCCTGTTGGTGACTCGTGTTCAGCCTGTTTGTAAGGAGTGGAAGCTCCCTGTGCCTGTCCTTGTGCTGGGCACCTCCAGCTCACGTCAGGACTAGCCCCCACAGTCAGGGATGATCCTGTTTCTTCTATATTAGTCAATGGAAGATAGCAGTTTGGGGCCTTTCATGTCATCCTGAGATTAGGTGAGTGATACAGCATCATAGAAAACAGGGCTGAAGAGGACCTTGGGAATTCACCTCCTGTCTGAGGGCATCTCCACCTTTTCTATGGAGGCACTGGTTCAGGCTGTTCCTCTCCAGGGATGGAGTTTCCCCTCCCTCCCTCAGGCGTTCTGCACCCATTCCTTGTTCTCCTGATACCTAATTGGAGTTTTTATCCTGTAGTTAAAGCCAATGCTTCTTTGTCCTAAAACTAGATTTTCACTTTTCTTCATATCCACCCTTTACACCTAGCACTGGGGTGGTGATGGGGCTCCTCAGTCCTTCAGGACTAAACCCACCTTCCCTCTGAGTCACATCTTCTGGATTTCTGATCTTTCTTGTTCTTCCTGTTCTGACTCACTGCTGCTTGCATCCCACTGGAGCTGCAGTGCCCCAAACTGAACGTCGTGTTCAGAGAAGTAGAAATCTGTTGGGATTTTTTTGCCTTACAGTTTTCCTGTTCCTGTGGCCCCTCGTTAGGAAAACATGAACTTGACTCGTGTTCAGCAAGAGCTCCTGGATTTTTGTTTTTAGTCCTAGCATCAAATCCATTTTTCATTCTTTTATTATACAACCCTTTCTGTATGTGGAATGTTAAGTTAGTGAGGACAACTGGAATCTCCTTTTTATGTCTCCAGACCACCTCTGCCCTTGTTAACGTTGGGGGTTGTTGCACCCTGTGTATTGCCCATGAATTTAGCACCCACCTTGTGCTGCTTCATTCAGATCTCTGCTGAAACCCTCCTGTAGTACTGGAACAGAGCAGCCTCCTTTGGAGAGCCCTTGAGGTTCCCCTGGTTACTCAGAGTGGTTTTAGTGATGGTTTCACAGCCAGCTGTTTCATCTAGTCCAAGGAAAAACTGGGGAAATTTCATTCTTAATTATCAGTTGTGATAATGAAAGGTGACATCTTCTGCTTGTCTCCCTTTATCACAGTGTTAGCGTTGCTGTGAACTGATTTTTTTAGGTGTTCCACTTGAAGTGTCTCTTTGACATGTCCTCTGAAGAAGGTCTCTGGACATACTGTGACTTTCTGAGCTGACTGGGATTGTTGTTTGAGTTCTGTCCTTGACTAGTGATGAGACTTGCTGGGCAGCCTGCAGAGTATGCCACTCCTTTTGCAAGGGCTACTTAAAAAATTATAAATATTAATGCTGTAAGAACACAGTTTTACCTTGAAAAAGTAAGGTGGGCCTTTATGATGCTTATTAAATTATTTTTCCCCCAGTAATAAAGTTAGAAGTGGAATGACATGGGCTGGCAATGAAGAGAAAGAGGTGAATGGACTTCAAAATCCATTGTGATGAGAGCACAGACATTTAGAAGCCTTCTAGCCATCCTTCACAGGCTGCTGCTTGTTGTGGACCATATTGGCCTAAATGAACTTGCCTTCAATCTCATAAACATAAAATTAAACTCCACAAACAGTGTGGCAGGACTAGGTGTGGGGATTATCTCATGGGTGCAGGTGGGTTGGCAGTGATGTCTGTGGGATTCTCACCTGGAGCATCTCTGTGCCAGGCCAGGCTGAGAGCCCTGGGGCTGCTGAGCTGGAGAGGAGAAGCCTCAGAGGGGATCTGAGCAGTGCTGAGCAAGAGCTAAAGGGCCCCGGGGGGCAAGAGGCTGGGGCCAGACTCTGGTCAGTGGTGCCAGGGACAGGACAAGGGGCAGCGGGCACCAACTGGAACCCAGGAGGTTCCAGTGAACATCCAGGGTCCACCCATGTGGCTTGGGGCAGGGACTGCCCAGGCTGTGCTGGGTTGGGTAGAGACACCAGTTCCCCGTTGAACATTCTCTGCCACCTGCAAGGCCAGGGTGGTGCAGAGAGAGGAACACAGGGGCTGGTGGCTTCTGTGTGTCCTGTGCAAGGTGTGGTGCTTGTGCTGTTGACCTGGGAGGGAAGGTCACTGGGGTTTGTCCTGCACAGGGTAGTGTTCAGTGATTTCCATCACTCAAGAGTCTTGGTACAGGCTGCAGAGGACTTGATCCAGTGTAGTTTAAATATCATGGAGTAATAATCCATGCTGCTTCTGGAGGTTGGTACTGGGAGAGCCCTGTCCAACGGTGGGGGCAGTGAAGTACGTGGGGTTCTGTGTTTCATGAAGCTTGGGTTTGTTATTGTCAGGCAGTAGAGAAGGGGGATGTGGAGCTGGTTCTGATCAGGAACAAAGGACAGTCGGACTGGAAGGAGCAACACGTGGCTCCTGTAGCAGATGCCATGGGGGAGTGTGTCATCTGCTACTCTGGTCCTGCCTGCTCTAACCTTGGAATCCCTGTTGTGCAGCCAGACCTCACTCAGGTGCCTGGGCTGGGCTGACACCTCGACAGCCGGAGGAGAACACAGTAGTGTCTGCAGTCTCCTTCCTGCCGAGTGACACCCCTCTGCTTTGTCCCCAGGAGCCCTACTACGTCCGTTGCATCAAGCCCAACGACAAGAAGTCACCCCAGCTCTTCGACGAGGAGCGCTGCAGGCACCAGGTGGAGTACCTGGGGCTGCTGGAGAACGTGAGGGTGCGCCGGGCCGGCTTCGCCTTCCGCCAGACCTACGGCAAGTTCCTGCACAGGTAACAGCACGGGGCCAGCTGGGGATCTGACTGGCTCCACGGGGCTGAGGAGCAAATCTGAGACCTCTGGGCTTGTGGTGCTTGCTCCCGAGCAGCTGGGTGGTGGTGTGTTTGGTTTAATGTCTGCTGTAGGCTGTGACAACACGAGTCTGACAGGGGCTCTGGTGGCGCCCGTTTTGTGGCAGCAGATGTGCTTGGAGGTGCATCTGTGGCACTTGGGCTCAACTCCTCTGCTAAAATTCATTTGCTCTGTTACTCTCTGCAGCAGGAACGTGTAATGAGGTTTTCCCTAGAGCATAACCCTAAAACTAGAACTAATTATCTTCTGTTTTCTCTCTGAACATTGTCTCGTTGTTGCAGTGAGAGAGGCAGGCGGACGTTGTGTGTCTTGGGAGGAGCCTGATGGCACACGGTGACATTGTGTGTGTACCAGGAAACCTCTGGACTTGGAAACTGAGGGCTGAAAAAGGGATAATAACATGACCCCATTAACACTTGGTTTTGATACTTCTTGCCCTCTTAATTCCTACCAGATTTGTGACAAATGGAATGGTCTAGATTAAAATTTGCCTTACGGCTTCAGTAAATGAGGGCGGGTACCAAGACTTCAGCCTCTTCCTGATAAGACATGAATTGATTTGGACTTCTCTTATTGAGTCTGGGGAGAAAAAGGCTGTGAGGGTAGGAGGAAGATAAGCTGCTCAAGGAGGTGGGATGTCACGTGTTAGAATCTAAGTGCTGCTGAAAGATCCTCTGCTGTTCACAGTGGAGATTTGCCTGGGTACCTGGAGTGGAGGCAAGGGGGCTGGTCAGAGAGCACAGCCTGCAGTGTGGGGCCCTTCTCTCCACCTTTGCCCGTGGTTTGAGCTCACTTCTGCCCTGGCATGTGGAATTCGTTACAATTCACTCCTAAGATTTGGGTAATTACTGTTAATTACTACAGCCAGTAACCAAATTCTTCCACAAGTTCATGCCTCCTGTTCAGCGTGGGGTAGCTTCAGCTGTTGCATGTTTGTCTCCAAAGATGGATAAACTCCAAGGGAAAGGGGACAGGCACCAAAAAGCTGCTCTGTAGCGTTAAGGAGGTCTGTTTGTCCACTAAGCATGGAGGAGAGCCCCTAACTCCAATAGTCAATGACCCAAACCAGATGTGGAGATGGGGTGCTGAGGGACATGGGTCAGTGGGGACCTGGCAGTCCTGGGGGAACGGTTGGACTGGATGATCTGAAAGATCTCTTCCAATCCAAATGGTTTTGTGATTCTTTCTTCTTTCTCCAACTGGTCCAGCTTCCAGGCTACTGGAACATATGTCCTGTAGGACCCTGCAGCAGGATTAACCACCCACCACGTGAGGTATTGGGCAGGGGATTTGCTTCTCGTGGTGTTGCACCACGTCCAGGCTACACTGACTTTTCTAAATTAAAAAAAAATGCATCTTCTGGCCTGGGTGTTGGTTTTATTTTCCCATGTTCTTTGTTCCTGATCGTTGGGTGAGGCGTATCCTGGTGGCATCAGTTGTGGTACAAGCTGCACAGTTTTTGAGCAGGTTTTGAACAGGGATCACAAGGAATTTCTGCCCCTTTATACTGAACAGGCTGATTGAGAAGCTGGGAATGTGGAGAGTCCTCAGGCCTCTTGCACTGCACATGGAGCACGTTGTAAGGCAGATCTCGAGTAACTCAGCAAGAGGTGATTTGGGGGTGTAACTTTGTCATTGGATTGCTTAGGCTTCCAAAAAATATGAGAGAGGCTGAGTCCCACAAACAGATGTTTAACTCCCTTACAGGACCCTGAAGCTTTCAGATGTGCTGAGCCCAAACCAGATACCTCTGTTTTGTTTTTCTCATTCCTCTTAGAGGGGACAGGAGATACACATCAGGATCTGTATAGATATGAGGCACATATATGGATTCATAGAACCATAGACTGGCTGAGGTTGGGAGGGACCCCAGAGAGCATCTCATCCAACCCCCAGCCATGGGCAGGGACACCTCTCAACCAGACCAGGCTGGTCAAGGGC
>NW_008614203.1:59089-64879 GCF_000691845.1 Merops nubicus | reverse complement strand
CCATGGGCTGAAGAACTTCTTCCTAAGATCTAAACCTGCTCCCCTTCAGTTTAAACCATTTCCCCTGGTCCTGTCGCTGGGCACTCTTGGGAAAAGTCTCTCTCCAGCTTCCTGGAGGTCCCTTCAGGTGTTGGAGGCAGTTCCAAGGTCCCCCCAGAGTCTTCTCCAGGCTGAACAACCCCAGTGCCCTCAGCCCATCCTCAGAGCAGAGATGCTCCAGCCCCTGGGTCATCTTTGTGGCCTCCTCTGGACTCGTTCCAGCAGATCTCTGTCCCTTTGGTGGAGGGGACAGCAGAACTGGACGCAGTATTTGAGGTGGGATCTCACAAGAGCAGAGTCAAGGGGGAGAATCACCTCTCTTGATCTTGTATTAAAAATAATCTATATATATGAGTACATATATGCCTATTTTATATATATATGTATATATATTCGTAAGTGTGTATATAAAAACATAAAAATAACTTCCTGTAAGAAAAGAGTTTGTTGCTATTCAGCCCTAAAATACTGTAAGGTACTTGGGGGTCTCATATCTGCCAGCAGGAGAAGTGCAGCCCAGTTAAGACCATTAATAAATGTCCCTTTCAATCTTCCTTTGAAATGAAGAAGACTTTTATTTGAGCTCTGGACAAGCCAGTCTGCCCATACCAGTTGTAGAAAGCAAGATCTAGATATTTTTCCATTGGACCAAGAGCTGTTGTGCATTCACTTGGTAACTTAACTGTGTGAAGTGCATGTCAGGACCACGTGTCCTCAACAGATGTGATGCATTCTTTTGTTTTAACATAGAACCTACTATCCAAAAAAAGCTGCTTGGCTTTCAGGGAGGGGTATGTGTGGGGAACAGGGGGTGGAATGGTGCCTGCAGAGCGTAATCCAACACGGAGGCATCCCCAGGCCTGTTCCACCACCCTTAAATGTGGCCTGTAAGTGACACCAACAGAGCTGCGAACCACAGAGCAGGAGAGGAGAGGGACCCAGTCTCGTGCAGGCCTCCTGGTCTCCAGCAAAGCTTCAGAATTTAGTGGCTTGCAAAAATCTTGGCTCTTAGGAGAGATATGCTGGGAATTGGAAACCCCAGTAGCATCCTCGTGCATTCTGTGTGTGGCTAAGGATGGAGAAAGAGGAAGGAGAAACAAAAGTGGTGTAGAAATGGACGTTTAATGTGTAAGTGGCCTTGAAAATCATCAAGGTCATAGAATCACAGAATCATTAAGGTTGGAAAAGATCTCTGAAGTCACCAACTCCAGCCATCGCCCAACACCCCCATGGCCACTGAACCATGTCCTCAGGTGCCTCCTCCACACGGGTTCTGAACCCCTGCAGGGCTGGGGACTCCCCCACCTCCCTGGGCAGCCTGGGCCAAGGCCTCACCACTCTGCCAGGAGAGAAATTCTTCCTCAGATCCAACTGAAACCTCCCCTGGGGCAACTTCAGCCCATTGCCTGTCTTGGGTGGCTGGTATCCCTAGGCAGGAGAGGGGAAGGGTTCTGCTGGCAGTGAGCAGATGTATTTTGGGTTCTGCCTCACTAATTAGCAGCAAGGTTGAGATTCTGACTTGCTGTGGCATCCAGGCCATGCTCTGTGCTGCGGGGACAGGGCTCATGACACTGCAGCACACGTGCCACGGGAGGAACACGAGGGCCAGGGCCACCACGATGGGCCACCACCGAGCCACCACTTGTGGCCTGGGAGGGAGTGAGGGGTCCCTTTGCCTCGGGATGCCTTTAAACACCATAGCCCTGGGTTGGTCGTAGGGGAGGAAGGGGATGTGACGTTTCTTTGGGGCAGGTCTGCAGTTCTCTGACCTCCTGCCCCTGTTTTCCTGGCCCCTTGGTGAGCAGGTCTGTTTGGCACCACGTGGCTTTGCACTGCCACTCGGCTTGTCTCCTTCTTTTCCCCCCTAATGCATCTATCTCAAGCTGGAAGATTTTCCCAGTGAATTAATTACTGCAAGAACATTTTCCTGATGAGAATTAGGGAAGAGAAACTGGTGTAAAATATTGCTGTCCTGTGTGTACATGTACCTGAGCAAAGAAATGCTTTTGCCTGCCAAGTGTAAATGCAAAATCTTCCCCTGTGAGGCTGAGGAGGGTTTTTAATGTGCCTGCTCGATTTGGCAGTAAGATCCTTGGTCTGTGTGCTGTAACCTCACGCTGATGGTGTTCTCTGCTTAGTCACCTCCATTTTTTCCCCTCTTCAACAGCTTTTTCAGAACAAACTGTGAAACGTTTGATGAATGAAGGCCACAGTGTGATGTGTTCCCATTCAGGAAGCTGTTTAGTAACTCCTGCAGTGCACCCACTCCCCAGTCAAAAGGCTCATTGCTGAGTCCATTTAATAGTAGCTGAAAATTCTGAATGTCTAAAACATTGAGATTGATGCTTGACCTGGACTGTGGGCTTTTAAAGAGAGAAGCTGTGAAGATTGCTGCACGTTTGTTTTATTTAGAACACGAATGTGGGTTTCACTGCTAGAGTGAAAATGTTTATTGCATTTTTGATGATGCCCATAAATCTTATGCAGAACATTCATTGTTGCTTTTTGCAAATGTCTGTCCCCCTGCTGGGTGCTTTGTGAGGCTGGTGGATGGCACAGAGAGCAGAGTCTGGTCCAGGGGCTTCCGAGTCCGAGCTGCAGTGGGCACGGCCCCACTCTGCACTCTCTCTCTCAGGGTGAGAAGGAGTTTGGAGAGGAAGGGAACGATGGAACAACCTGGCAGCAGGGGTGTTCACACCAACTGTGGCACTCCAGGATCTCCTGCTTTGGGGAATAATGGCATTTGTTACCAGTGGCTACCAAAGCAATGAACAAGACAAACTCTTAGCAGAATTCTTCAATCCTGTCTGACAAAACAATTGATTACAGTTGGCTTCTTACACAGAAGGTGAGCAGAGCAAAGCTTTCCTTCCCAGAAAAGAAAATAAATTGAATGCTGGGAGTGTGAATAATGGAACTGCCAAATCTGCATGGAAGCAGTGGTGAGGTTTGTAGTGTTGTTGTGTTGTCTCAGTTTGGTGGTGATGAAGTGAGCTCCTCACAATGCTTTTTTTTTTGTTTCCCAATGTCTCACAAAATCACACAATGGGTTGGGTTGGAAGAGACCTTAGAGATCATCCAGCTCCAACCCCCCTGCCATGGGCAGGGACACCTCCCACCAGACCAGGCTGGTCAAAGCCCCATCCAGCCTGGCCTTGAACACCTCCAGGGATGGAGCATCCACAGCTTCCCTGGGCAACCTGGGCCAGGGTCTCACCACCCTCACAGTGAAGAACCTCTTCCTAATTTAAAATCTAAATCTACCTTCTTTCTGTTAAATATGCCTCTCCTGTATTAGTTTTCCTTGGATTTTGAGGGTCACAGTTCCTACAGAGGATGCCTTGAAGCTCTTCTAGTTATAATTCTGTAGAGTTTAGATCATAATTATTTCTGAATTGTTTTGAAGGTCAGCCTTCTGTAGCACCCAGGTGACAAATTTACCCTTTAAAAATTGTAATTCCAGGTACAAGATGATCTCAGAATTCACTTGGCCAAACCATGACCTCCCTTCAGACAAAGATGCTGTGAAGAAGCTCATAGAGTGTCACGGGTTCCAGCACGACGTTGCTTATGGCAAGACCAAGATTTTCATCCGCACGCCTCGAACTCTCTTCACCCTGGAGGACTTGCATGCCAAGATGCTTGTGAGGATTGTCCTTTTCCTACAGAAGGTAAAGCTTAGTTTGCTGCCTTAAAAACTCAGTCTGAGTTCTTTAAAATATCCTTGCTCCCTTTTCAAGCTCAGTGGCAAAAGTGAGAGGTCTGGACAGATTCGACAATACCACACTTTGATTATGGCTTCATTTTGCTAAAGCTCCTTTGTCAGTGCTCTCTGCAGCTGCACTGAAGTCTCTGTGTGCTGTGATGTGCTGGGAGCTGTAGGACCTGCAAGATTGTCAGTCCCTGTTCAAAAAATGTGCTCTTTTCTCAGTGAAAGTAGCTACCTGGAAACTTAGAGGAACATTTCTGGATGAATGTTGGTGCACGACGGGTGTTGAGACAGACTAAGATGTGTGAGAGGTGATGAGTGGGTCCATAGCTGACAGCACACATCAAACTCCACTGGTAAAACATGAGCATCTATGTTGTTGTAAAACAAAACAGGCAGCCAAGGGATACAGAAAGAAGGGATGATTTGTGCATTAGTGGCAGTCCCTTCCCATAACAAGAGTGTGGGCAGCAGGTCAAGGGAGGTTCTCCTGCCCCTCTGCTCTGCCCCACCGAGGCCACCTCTGGAGTTCTGGGGCCAGTTCTGGGCTCCCCAGTTCCAGAGAGACAAGGAGCTACTGGAGAGAGTCCAGCAGAGGCTGCAGAGCTGCTGAGGGGCTGGAGCATCTCTGTGCCAGGACAGGCTGAGAGCCCTGGGGCTGCTGAGCTGGAGAGGAGAAGCCTCAGAGGGGATCTGAGCAGTGTTGAGCAAGAGCTAAAGGGCCCCGGGGGGCAAGAGGCTGGGGCCAGACTCTGCTCAGTGGTGCCCAGGGACAGGACAAGGGGCAACGGGCACCAACTGGAACCCAGGAGGTGCCACCTGAGCAGGAGGAGAAACTTCTCTGGTGTGAGGGTGTTGGATCCTGGAGCAGCTGCCCAGAGAGGCTGTGGAGTCTCCTGCTCTGGAGAGATCCCAAACGTGGCTGGCTGTGACCCTGGGCACCCTGCTGGGGGTGAGCTGCTGGAGTAGGGGGTGGGATGAGATGATCCCCAGAGGTCCCTTCCAGCCCCCCTGTGTTGGGATTCAGTGACAAAGACCTGATGTGCCCTGCAGTGCACTGATGTGCAGTGTTGGGTGTTGGTGGGTGCAAGCCTGGGAGAGTTACAGCACAGGAACAAGGGAAAATGCTGGTGTTACCCTTAGGATAAATAATTTTACATTCTGTGACTTCAGGGCAAACTCCTCAGACTTCACTTACCAAGGTACAGTTCTGAGCCGTGGGAGTTTGCTGTGACTTGGCTACCTCCTAAATCACTCAGGAGCTTTTGAGGCCCACAGCAACAGAATAGAGGCTGGTTTTGTAACCACAAAAGCAACATATGCTGGAGGGGAAGAAAACCAAGAGCTGGTTTTAGTACTTGCTGAAAACTGTGTTCTGAGTGAGCGTCATCTGTCCAGTGAAGAGCAACAGCTTCTGACTTCCACAGGCACAGAAATGGTGGAACTCTGAACTGACAGGCACTGCTGGCTAGGTAAAGATTTTTAGAAATTTATTTCTTAAAATGTGTTTTTCCTTTGTCATTCTTGGAACTCAGGGAAGCAACAGAACTTCTGAAACCCTGTCAGAAATAGAAACTGCTGACAGATGGGTCTGAAAGCTTCACTCAGAAGAAGCCTGCTCTGAAGCTATGCAGCTCACATAAGTCTGCACAAACCTTCTCAGCCTGGTGGACTGAATCACTTTTGGTTATTCAGTAAGAAAAGTAAGACCCTGAAGGAAAAGTTACCATCAGAAGCTTTAGTAATTCTGTAGAACATTCACATTTCTCATGTTGACAGGGAGTTTGATCTGATTCCCTTTCTGGAGAGCAAAACAATGGGACCAGTATGGAAGGTGAAAATGTCAAGCCCTGGGTTGGAGCTCCTGGTGGCTGTTGTGCTTTGTTCCTTGGTTTGGTGTTAGTAAGGAGCTGGGTAATTTTTATGTACATGTATGGGATTAACTGTTCTGGACATGTGAGGCTCAGGCTGCTGCTCAGGGATGCAGGAGCTGCCTGGTTCTGACCTTGAGGGTGTTCAGTGTTTTCTATCCCTTTTTTAGC
>NW_008614203.1:33066-58639 GCF_000691845.1 Merops nubicus | reverse complement strand
CCCCCCAGGTCCCTCAGCTGCTCCTCACAAGCCATGTTCCCCAGACCCTCCCCAACTTCCTTGCCCTTCTCTGGACCCACTCCAGCCCCTCAGGGTCTCTCTGATCCTGTGGTGCCCATGACAGAATGGCATGAAGACTTTTCCAGAAGCTCGTTCTGGTTTATTCTTTTGGAGTGAAACGGGGCTGATCTGTGGGGCTCTCATACACCTCTGCCAGGGGTCATCAGTTGCATTCCCAGCCTGCTCTCCCTGGTTTCCTGGGAGGAGTTCCTCTGTCTGCAGCCTCTTTTCTAAGCATGTTGGTCTTATTTGGTGAATTCAGCGAGTTCACTGGGTCGTGCCATTAATCTGGAGTCTCTCTTTCTTCCCTTAGTGGTGTGAGGCAAGCTAATGAGTTCCTTGTTGACTAAATCTGCAGGGGGGACACCTTGCTCCCAGGTGACCCCAGTTTTCATAGTAAATGTCTGAGGAATTGAGAGGTGACCTTTTTTGAAATGGAAAGGTGCAGTTACTGAAGAATAATTTGAAAGCCCAGCCTGTCTGTGCTGTGGGAACAGATGATGTCTCCCTGCAGGGTGAGCACGGGAGTTCCTCCTTCAGATAAAATCCACCCAGCAGTGTGAGGCACAGGTTTGACAGCAACAAGTCAAGTTTTGTGGGTTTACTGGACTTTCCTTTAAATGGAAACTTCAGCCCTGTATAGTTTGGGCTATGATCTGTCCTGGGCTCAACAGCCCTGATGGAGAAAAGGCTAAAGACTTTTTGCCTGTAGAAGTTAGGTGCCTGGTTAGGAGTCATGGACCAGCTGTGGCTCAGGGAGGGATTTTGCTGTGGTGGTTTTGTGTGGCACAGGGCGTGCTGGATTATGTAGAGAGGAACTGCAGTGCTCTGGGGATTCTCTTGCTGCGACAGTCAGCAACAGTGACAAAAGTCAAACTGCTGGCACACGTTGTCCTGTGGTTTCAAAACCCATCTCCTGTATTTTCCCCTTGTCCTGGAGTGGAGAGGAACTAACCCAAGTCTACGTGGAGATGTCTTTCTCTTCTGCAGAAAGTGCTGCAGTAGGACAGGTGGAGTCAGCTTTTGGTCATTTGTCTCTGAGAAATGTCTATGAGGTTCAAATTTACCTAATGCAAGATCTGTGGAGAATAGACAAGAACCTGCTCAAGTGCTGAAGATACTGGAGACTTGGAAGAAAACTGGATGGCCAGAGCTCCTTCTGTGTAGCTTAACCTGCTGTGCCTCACGTGTAGCTCAGTTTATATTGCTGGGTGTTCTTCAACCAGGCTCTGAAATGCTCAGAAAGTGATCATAGAAGCACAGACTGGCTGAGGTTGGGAGGGACCCAGAGATCAACTCACCCAACCCCCAGACATGGGCAGGGACACCTCTCAACCAGAGCATGCTGCTCAAGGCCTCATCCAGCCTGGCCTTGAACACCTCCAGGGAGGGGCATCCACAGCCTCTCTGGGCAATCTACTCCAGAGTCTGGCCACCCTCACACTGAAGAACTTCTTCCTAAGATCTAAACTTGCTCCCCTTCAGTTCAAACCATTTCCCCTGGTCCTGTCACTGGGCACTCTTGGGAAAAGTCTCTCTCCAGCTTCCTGGAGGTTCCCTTCAGGTGCTGGATGATGGAGAGGAGCTCTTTAGATTCCTGGAACTTGGAACTCAAGAGAAGGAAGGCTGACAAAGCAGTAAGTACAAACCAGCTCACCAGCAGGGGCTGGGCTGGTGGCTGCAGGTGGCAGTTGGACACCTTGCAGAGTGTCGAGTCAAGCTGGAAAACGTTTGAATTTTTCTTCCACTTTCTGTCTCTCTGTTGTTTTGCTGGTAGCTCCCAGCCCTGGGTCGGGTCACTCCTGTGTTCACCCACCAGCCAGGTTCTGCTGCCAGTAGATGGGGCAGTTGGAGACTGGCAGGGCTGAGAAAGGGCCAATCAACACAATAACAAATAAAAGCAGAGCGAGGCTCTGAAGAGGCCTCTATGCTCTGGGAACATCAAGCCAATTTTCCCTGTATCTTAATTTCCATTCTCAGCTTGCTCACACTTGTGCATTAAAAACTCCCATGAAAATTTAATTCTTGCTCCTTTTTCCCTACTTCAGTTTTGCCTCTGAGCACTGAAGGCTGAGCAAGGCTGGGACTTCTTCTAAAAGGAAGATGAGAGATTGACTTGATTTGTCTAAAATAATTGAGCTTCTGATTGCATTGGAGTCCCTCAAACTTGAATTTAGGAAACAGAAAAGACAACTGGAGAGAAAACGTGTTGTTGTGACAATAGCACTTGTGTGAGAAAAGCTGAGGGAAGATGTGAAGCCTTTGGAGCAGGCAGTCACAGGCTGGGCCTGCTGAGGCTTTTCTTTTCCAGCAAAATGAACTGAAAGAGGAATCTGCACTTAGGGGTTCTGTTCCTTGATAGCTTTAAATGTACATCTTCATTTCTAATGATATATATTATGTGATTTATTGCTCTCACACAAATCACAAGACTTTCAAAAAGAGATTCAGTAATTATCTGAAGAGCTTCAGCCTGGGAGTAACCCTTAATAACCCTCAAAATAACTCTGGCTCCTTTGTTAATGGCGATAAGAATTTGCTGCTTATGAGTTTGGTTAAATTGAATTAAGCCCGACTTCCATTTTAAACAGCTAATTTTACTGTCTTTTGTTCCACATCTTCTGGATATCTTCTCCTTCAGATTTATCCTCCACGCTCTTTTTTCTTCTGTGATAAAATGTTAGTGAGATTCCAGGCTGTAATTTTCCTTCAGACCAAACCAAGTGAGTAAAGCAGATGTGGTGTGATTTAACCGTGGCAACTTGCTGGCTCCAGGAGAATTTAGCAAGTGAGAGCTGTGTCCAGTATTAGAAAACCCAGATGGCAGTGGAGACATCGCTGTGGGAGTCCCCTCCAGTGGTCGCTCTGGCAGCACCAGCAGAGAACAGGCTCTTCAGGTGGTGCCTTGGGGTTCATTCCCTGTGCCTGTGGGCTCAGCATTGCTGTCGTTGTCTTCGTGAATGTAAACAGAGCAGCTCTAATGTTAATAATGAACATTTAAAAATTAAAATGAGAAAAAAAGCTGCCATAAAACTCTGTTGCTTTTCCCAGCCTTGGAAACGTTCCCACGGGCTCCTGAGAGTGGTGCTGTGTCCCCAAAAGGGGCACAAGGGACACCCTCTGACAGAGGCTGCGTGTCCCAGTCAGGCTGTGGACAGGCCGTTGTCATCTGCTGAGGGCTCCCCCTCAGTGACCCCAGGAGAAGGTGATGTGACACGTCTGCTGGCCATACTCAGGGCACTTACCAGCTGGAGGGGACGTCCTGGGCACATTGTGGATGCAGGTGGCCGTAGGTGTGCGATGCCACCCGGATTTGTACCAGCAGCCTTTGACCTCGAGAGGCTTTGGCAGGCAGAAGCTGTGAAGATGATGCAGCAGCGTGAGGGTGCTATGAGGGCCCAGGAGACATGAGGAGCTGGATGGAGCCCCTGTGTTGACAGTGCTGTCTGCCAGTGAGGCCAAGCTGATCTCAGACTGATCCCACCACTCCTTCCCTGCTGCTTGCCGCCCCCGTGCCCGTCACATCGCTTCTCTGCCTCTAGGGAGTGCACTGAGGCATCTCCAGCTCAACCACCCACCCCAAAAAAAACAAACCAAAAAAACACCTCCCACCAAAAAATAAAAAAAAAAAAAGAAAAGGCTGTTTTCTGGCAGCTTAGTTCCACAACCAGCTCACCTTCCTTCAGATGAACATTGCCCCTGGGCAGGTTTTGATTGGATCTGAGGAAGAATTTCTCTCCTGGCAGAGTGGTGAGGCCTTGGCCCAGGCTGCCCAGGGAGGTGGGGGAGTCCCCAGCCCTGCAGGGGTTCAAAACCCGTGTGGAGGTGGCACTTGGGGCCATGGTTTAGTGGTTGTGGGAGTGTTGGGCGATGGTTGGACTTGGTGATCTTAGAGGACTTTTCCAACCTTAATGCTTCTATGATTCTGTGTTTCCTGCTTGTAGCTGAGTCATGCTGTGGGGGAAGGTGGAACAGGGAGGTTTGGGTCCTGCCTTTTCAGCAGCAGGTGCAGGGGGGCACCTGGTTGCTTATCATCTTTTTCTTCAGGAAATTCTGTGAAAACATATTTTAACCTAAACAAATATAAATACCCATTTATTGTTGAGCAAGGATACCAGTTATGTGCATCACTATTTAAAAGTATGGCCCAGCAATGTACGGATGATGGAGCAACTGTTTGTTCCAGGCATCTTGTGCCCCAGCCTGGAGACCTTGAGCTTCATGGCTATTAGAGTCACCTTAAAACTTGATTTGGTAACTCCCCTGCATGTGGGGAAAAGCAGTAACACAAAAAAACCCCAAACTCTTCCCAATCCTTCTGCCAGCATCACAGAGAATCTGTTTGTGCTTTGGTGAGAACACGATCAACTTCAATGCAGCTTCACTTCACCTTGCAGGACGTGTCAGAAGAACTTTATATGGAATTGATTTCCTTTTAAAGTCCTGCTGGTTTCCTCAGCTGATTTCCATAAGGGACCAGAGGAACTGAGGAATTCTGTGTCCCTCTGGAGATCCCAGTCTCAAGTGTGGCTGGTTTTCCCCCCTTTGAATGGTCTTCCAGCAAACATCTCTGCAGTTTGCTTAACAGACAAGTTGAGACAACTTTTTGTAGGGCTGATCTTGTAAACTGAGTATTTTGGGTTCTAACCCTGTCCTTGCACAATTTGGGGTTTGTTTTTTTTGTGCTCATTCATGTGTATCACAGACAAACTGGGAGGACCCGATTCTGCAGCCGTTGCTGCTGGTGCTTCCTTAGTGCTTTCCTGGACTGGGATTCTTTTTTGTTATGCTTGAACTTTCCATTTCTGAAAAGCCACCAGTCTGGCCAGGCAGGGGCACAGGGACGGCTCCCGTGCACGTGTCCCCTCCCAGCAGGACACTGGGTCTAAACCACAGCCCCATGGAGGGGGTTACCAGCTCTTTTATGGGCATGGATGGTGAGCTACCCACACTGGGCGTGCAGATTTGGGGCAAAAATAAGCACGTGGTGATTGCTCTGTGTTTGCTGAAGTATTTGGGGATTTTTATTTCCTTTTTGCCACGATTAGACCTGTCCTCCCTGTGCACGTTGCAGTGGTGTTTGTGCCCTTTAGACAAGAGGAACGTTGTCTGGGTATTCGTGTGGCTCTATTTTTGCTGTATCTGCTCTTTGTTGTAGAAGAAGCTGTCACAACTTCAGAAGTGTGGATGGAGCTGAATCCTCAGGGCTCCAGTGAGCAGACGTGGTTTCAGCTGCTTGCTGTATCTGCTCTTTGTTGTAGAAGGAGCTGTCACAACTTCAGAAGTATAGATGGAGCTGAATCCTCAGGGCTCCACTGAGCAGACGTGGTTTCAGCTGTAGCAGCTGCTCTGCCCGGGCAGGCTGCAGGGCCTTGGGGACCACAGTCCTGTCTCCCAGAGATGCCTCGGGAGGACAGCAGCAGCAAGTGTGCGTCGTGCCTCTCCTCACTGCCCTCCCCATCCCCTCCGACAGTTGGACTGGGGATGACCTAAGCTGGGCATGGTTATTTGTGTTCACCAGCACCTGCTGGATTTTGTTGCCCTGAACTTGTCCTCAAACATGTGCCTCCAGCTTTTAGGGTTTGTAGCTGCCTTTGGCAAGCTCAGCTAACCACTGCGTGGAGAGATCTTGCTTTCTTTGGGCCCTTGCATCTGCCAGCTTCACTTGATGCCCCCTTGTTCCTGTACCAACGAGGCAGGACTTTGCCCAGGGTTCTGTGGGCATCTGTCACATCCCCTCTTGGTCCCTTGATCCCACAGAGGTGTGTCCTTGCTTATTTAACCTCTTCATGGTTGGAGGTTGTTCTGTGCTTTCCCTGTAGTCTTTACCATCAATAAAACATTGAAGATCATGAAATAACTTGTATTTTGGTATCTTCAGGATGAAAAGCTCTGCCTTGAATTTTCATGGGATGGGAGAAGGTTCCTGTCACCTTCTAATGGCACCAACCTTGTTCTGTTGATTGCAAAACTTCTCTGCTTCCTTAATGCAGGAGCTCTGGCAGTCCTCTTCATGTGTTCATACAAACTTGCCTCCATTCTCCCAGCATCTTCCTTCCCTGGTCACTGCCAGAGGCGGGAGATTTTGGAGAGTGCAACCAGGATGGAGTGATGGGATGCCCTTTGTCAGGACAGTGGGCATCAAGTGGACCTTAGTAACTCCCTATGAGGAGGATGACAAAGAGCTTTCTTGAGGCTTTCAGGCTGAACTGCAGCAGCTCAAGCTCTGTGCAGCAGCATGATATCTGTTCCCCAAAAGGGTTGTGAAGACCTGGCCCAGGCTGCCCAGTGCAGGGGTGGAGTCCCCATCCCTGGTTTCAAAGCCGTGGAGATGTGGTGCTGAAGTTCAGTGGTGACTGGGCAGTGCTGTGGTTGGGGTTGAACTTGATGATGTGAAAGGTCTTTTCCAACCAAAACAGTCCTGTGAATCTCTGCCACGTGCTGCAGCAGGACGAGCTGCAGGAGAAGCCAGGACCAGCTCTGGCAGAGCTCCACGTCCAGCACGTCGTGGGTGTGAGTGAGTCTCATTTGTGCAGGGTGCTTATAACCAACACTCCTGTGATTTTTATGTTTATCCCTGGCCATGGTCTTGTTAGTACAACCTCATTAATCTCCTAGTGGGACCCTCCTCTCCTTCCTAGCTGCTGGAATATTGCTTCTACCAAGCAGAGCGGTACAATGAACATTGTTCAGCTGTCTCATGTGGCAAGAGAAAACAGCATTTAGTAAATTAAGCAGCTCTTCCCACTCGCTGGTGAAGTGCCCTGTGGTGGGGTCTGTTAGGCTGGGGAGGCTTTGATGTGAAACCATTTGCCTCAGACCTCCTGCGGGCTCTGAATCGAGCTGGGAGAACGCTGCTCACAGGCCGGGGGGTGTGCGTGTGCCCGGCGGGTGCAGCCGCCCCGGCGTCACCGCCACGCTCTGCCAGGGGACTGCCCCTTTCAAAGGCAATGGGGAGCAGTGAGAGGCGATGGGGAGCAGTGAGAGGTGATGGGGAGCAGTGAGAGGTGATGGGGAGCAGTGAGAGGCGATGGGGAGCAGTGGCACTGAACCTGGGTTCAGAGGGGAGCGTGTGCCCAGCCCCTGGCAGCAGCACCCGCAGCTCCCGCGCCAGCGTGTAAGAGCCTCGCTGGAGAGCCTGGGAGGCTGGGCAGGAAGGTTCCTGTCTGGGTGAATTCCTACCTCGCTTTTCTTTTATTCTTCGCAGTTCGGATGCCTGGAGGGCAGCCTGTGCTAGGGCAGCATGAAATATTGATCGTGGAAGGGCTGGGGGCAGCGTGGAGGAGGCCTCGTGGGAGGAGCTGTGCTGTCTGCAGCGAGCAGAGAATAGCTTCCCAATGGCCAGCTGCTTGCAGGACTGCTCCAAAACATAAGGCTGGGGTTTAATTTAGACCAGCTCGGTTTGTTTGCTGAGTTCTGGGCATTTCTTCCCTCACTCGTATGGTTAGGCCTGTGCCTCTGTGGGTTTTCTTCTGCAGTTGCTGAGAATGCAGCATTTAGGTCAAATCTAGATTATCCCTTTTTCCATGGAAGAACTCCAGGCCAGGCGATCTCTGGGCCCACCCTGGCTGCTTGGCTGGTTCCCCCTGCACTCTGCAGGGCCTGTTTGATTGGTTTCCTTTTTTTCTTCCTTTTTAATTTTTTTTTTTCCTTTTTCATTTTTTTTATGGGAAATTCTGAGCTCAGAAGCAGAGCACAGTCAGCAAAGGAGCCTATAATGCACAGGTTGGTCTGTGGGATTTATAGTGTCCTAAGGTGATGGGCTTGGTCTGCATTAGGTTTCTTTAAACTTAGAAACTTTGTTAGAAGCTCACTGAGGTATTTAAGCTGATTCTAAAGGCACGTCCAGGTCTCCTTTTCCATTCATTGTAATGTTAAGTTATTAAATTTTAATCAGAAACCATGTGAATTAAACATCCTTCAGAAGAGATTTCAGTGCTTCCCCTAAGGTAAGATGGGACTCTTGGTGTGGATGGACACTCAGTTTCTTTTTGTGCCCATCACAGTTTTAGAAGCTGCCAAAGCAGAGGTGGGAGCACCGATGGGACCACTGAGTCCCAGAGCTGTGCAGGAAGATCTCTCTTGGTCTGGAGCTTTTCATGGTCCCAGTGATCCGTTCCAACTCCCTGGCCACAGCTGAAGGAGTGAAAGAGGCTGTGGCAGAGCAGACAGCAAGGAGCTCTTCTCCACTGGAAGCAGCCATAGAAATGCTCTTTGTAATGTTCAGGAGTTTTGGCTGAATTTCTTGTGGTGTTCAGATATTGTGGTTTTTGAACCTTTTCCTTTCTCTCTGTCCATCCTCCCAGCCCTTTAGTCATAATTTGACTTGCCCTCTTTAATTTGTCTTCCCCTGACCTTTAGGAGGCCAAAGCATAGAGGAGAAGGCAGAGGTGTGAAAAGAGATGAGGAGAGACCGTGGGTGGGGACTGATGGGGGGGAATGTGGTTTGGTTGGTTTATTTGTTTGGGTTTTAAAAAAAAGATAAAGACTCCTTTTCTTTCCATTTCCAACATAATCACAGTTATAATTATGTCTCTGCTCGTGAGTCCTGAATTTGCTCGTGGTCCCCTTCGCTGTGCAGTTTTCTTCTTGTGACCACTTTTCTGCCAGTATCATGTCCTCCGTCGTACCCCTTGTGTCCTGCACACATCTCCACCTCCTCATCCCCCTGAACCCTGCCAGATCCTTCTGGTGTCCTCTGCCTGCCTGGCTTGGCACAGGGTGTGGTGTGGCTGTGCCTGGCTGGGAGCTCTGTGTGTGCTGGTTGGGGTTTGGAGGTCAGTGAAGGCAGATGGCTCTGCAGCTCATCCTGAAGCCTTTCCAGGGATGTCACTCCAATTCGAGGCTTGCTCTACCCTGCTCTTGATTTTTCCTGAAAGATACATGGACTTGCCTCTTTGAGTCTCCTGCTCCTCTGTCGGATTTGTTTGAAGCTGGCCAGAGATTCAGAAGATACCAGGGCAGTCTCAGGAGGTCAGGTGGGGTCAGGGCTGTCTTTGGTCCCTTTGGGAAGCCAGGTTAACCAGAAGTGAAAGCCACAGAAAGGTGGAAGCACATATCATGTTCCTCTTGCCTGCAGGAGGAATGACACAGGGCACTGCAATGCTCAGGCTTGTTTACTCTGCCCTTGCAGGATCTGCTAAATGCCAAATGCTGCAGCTACCAGTCTGCTGGGGTGTAGCTTTGATTTAAGTTCAAGCTGAAGGCTGCTCGCTGGTTGTCAGGTTTCAGAAGGGTGATGTATACGAGATGCTGAATCCTTCTGAAACATATGAACATGACTTGGACTTTATCTTGGGTACAGAGGGCCAAAAGAAGGAATTAGGACCCTGGACACTAGGACTTTGTCTTCGTTCTGTTGGGTTTTTGGCGTGCAGGTCTCCCCTGTTTGGCCATGGTTCTACCATTGTCCTCCAGCATTTAACAGAAAAGCAGCTTCTGCAACGTGAGAATCTGTTAAATGCTGTGAGAAACTTAGCTCTGGAAATGTGATTTTTTTTTTTAAGTTTAATTTGCTTAATGTTCTTGAGTTACAAACTGGAGGTGAGAGGAAGAGCTGAAAAGGTACATGGAGAGAGCGAGCGCTCTCCAAGCCTGGGAGAAGTGTGTGTTGGTAGGAAACACTCCAGCACCTTTGTTTGGCTGGGGTATGGTTCTGACCCATTGCCACAGCTACACACCACCAAGTGGCTGCTGAACAAGGAGCTGGTTGCTCTGATAGCCTCCTCCTGTCCCCAGGCTTGGATGGTCCATGTTGCTGGAGGAGTCTGCTAGACCACCAGGCAGTCAGCCTGCCTTGGCACCTCAGCCTAACCGAGGGGCTGCTTCAAGCAGGACTGAGCCCTGTGGTTGAGATGAAAAACACCAAGCCAGAAAAACAATTCATTTCAAAAGTGTTTGTACCCCAGTTCCCTGGGAGGAGTTTGTTTGTCTTTGGCTTCCCCCTCGCTCCTGGGAGGTGCTGCCGTGGTGGCTGTTGCCGGCTCTGTGCTGGGGGTGAGGTTATGCAGTTGTGACAGCCTGAGGATGAGCTTTTCATCAGTGGCTGGCTGGGTGAGGAGCCGAGGGGCACGGCTCGGCCGGGGAACTGCCGTGGGCAGGCTGGTGTTTGTGCCAGTTGTGACACTTCTTGCTGTGAAGCCAATTTCTGCAGCGATGCAGCTGACACGACATCGGGGCAATCTGCTGCAGCCCCTTTGTTCCACCGGTGTCTGACTGGTGTGGAAAATAACCACAGCAAGAGATTTGCCTCGCAGCGTGCCTGCTGCAAGCACAAGGAAGCAAAAGCAAGACCTTGTTTTGGATCTACAAACAATTCAGAGAGGGTGTGGGTAAAACTGACAGAAGGGAAGCCCTACAAAGTCTTTAGCAGCTTACACAAATGTACCGTGGCCGTTCTTTTCTTGAGATCCTTTGTAATGTTCAGAGGGCTGTTTAGCTGCGACCTGGAGCCCTTTGTTCCTCATTCCTATTCTTATTAAATTAAAAAATGAGAACTTGGCAGTAGGTCTTCACTCAGTTTATCTTGTTTACTGTCCATACGTTCCTAACAAGTCCATCTTGTGACGCTTCGGTTTAAATATCTCAAACAATCCAAATTGCCCTCACTTTTCTTTCAAAAAAGGGTACAAATGACTTCAGTACTCTTTAGATGCTCAATTATTTTATGCTAGTTGCTGATTCTGTCAAATTCACATAGTTTCTGAACCTGATGTGCCCTCAGACACAGACATGCCAGGTTCAAATCAGCCTTACACACTTTGGGTGGAATCCAGACCCTGTGCGAGTGGGTTTTAGCTCATGGAGTCAGGAAGCCCAGAGCTTCTCAGGGCCTCTGATGACCTTTATATGGCAACGTTCTGGTGTCTCTTTGTGACACACAGGTTAGATGGAACGAAAACTACAGTTGTAACTGAGTGCACTAGGAGTGACTACTAAGAACAGAGAGTGGCTCCTGGCAGGGGCCGGGGGCTGCTAAGGAGCATGTGGCCTTTAGTCACCTTGTGGGTGTTGAGTTGTTCCCCTGGTTGCTTGTTTTGCTTCATTTTCCTACACTTTGCTGTCCAGGACCATTCCTCTCCTCCTCTTCCTACCACCCATCTACAGCAGACAGTACAGGAGTGAGCTGGGCTCCCTCTGCCTCTCAGCCACGTGGAGCTGCAGTGTGGCCTTCGCCTCGCTGAGTGTCCCAGGGAACAGCGTGGGCTGATTTCGTGTGTTTGGAGGAGCAAGTTTTATCTTGGAATAAAGTGTTGGAGGTTGCAGGCTTACAGTGAAATACGAGTTGAGGGATGGATCAGCTCAGCCCTACCTCAGATGTTTGGGCAGCATTGTGCAGGGGTTTGACTCTCTTCTGGTGTGCTTGAAGGAGCAACAAACACACCAGTTGGTGGTTGGTGCTCAAACAACTCCCCAGGCTCTGCCAGAGCTAGGTGGATTGTGTCTCTTGTGGATGGGATATAGCCCATGCAAGGACAGTCAGGCCAAAGGAGAACAAGGAGGGTTACTCTGACGGAGGTTGGAAGAAGAGAATCCTCTGCTTTTGGGGGGTTTGGGACCCAAAATCTTCATTACCTCTTTGAATTTGAGTGTTTAGAGGAGAGCAGCCCCTCAGTCTGCGACACTGTTTGCTGCATGTAGTTTTTCACAGCCATACATCAGGATTATCAGTAAAGCTGTCAAGAGAACTTTGACATCAGCTCCATAAAGGAAATATGTTGGAAATTGCCTCAGGTAATTAATTAATTCTTCTGTAAATAGAAGGCTTGATATGCATCAATGGTGCTATGGGATGTTCCTCAAGAGGGAAATAAACCCTCGAGTGGGGCCTGTAGCAGCCAGTGAAGCACTCTCCATGTGCAGGAGGCTCATTATCCTTCCACTTTAATTCTACAAGGAAACAAAACCAGAATCTTCATCTTGGCGGGTTGTGTTGGAGGGAAAAACAGCTGCTGAGGGATCCCCTGGGCCCTGCACGTCGGTTTGAGCACACTCAGAGGGATCCATGCTCTGGTTCCAGGGTAGAACCAGCACAACCTGGCTGAGCCACCATGCTCCGTCACACTGAGGCCTTCAGTTGGGGCTTGGTAGCCACAGGGGGTCACACTGGCACCCCACTGAGTCCCAGGGGGTGTTGGAAGAAGCCCAGAACTCACAGTGTTTTCTGCCTGTGGTGCTCTCCAGGCTCTAAGAAGTCTTGCAGTGCTGCTGGTGGAGCTGGTCTCCCATCCAGCAAGCTGGGAAGATGCCGTTTGGTTTCCATATCTGCTTGATTATCAACCTGCAGCCAGAAGTGACATGCCCCAAACTCCTTTCAAAGTGATCTTGTTTTAATCAGAGTTAAATTTGTTTCTAGATACACTGGTAAAAATAGTGGGGGTTTGGTGACCTTTTAATTGGATTTGATTGACAGAAGTCACTTCCTTTAAAATAAAAGGGAGACCAAGCCCTGGAGCAGCTGCCCAGAGAGGCTGTGGAGTCTCCTGCTCTGGAGAGATCCCAAACGTGGCTGGCTGTGACCCTGGGCACCCTGCTGTGGGGGAGCTGCTGGAGCAGGGGGTTGGATGAGATGATCCCCAGAGGTCCCTCCCAACCCCACCATGCTGGGATTCTGTGACATCAAATACATTTGTGGATTTCAGCAGTATAGAAGGAGTACAGGAAGGAAAAAAAACCACAAATCCTGCTTTTTATTCCTTAACCTGTTTCCCCACTGGCCTAGGTCTGGAGGGGCACTCTGGCCCGGCTGCGCTACCGGAGGACGAGGGCTGCCCTCACCATCCTCAGGCACTACCGCCGCCACAAGCTCCAGGCCTACGTGCGGGAGCTGGCCCGGCGCTTCCAGGGCGTCCGGCTCCTGCAGGACTATGGCAGGCACCTGCAGTGGCCCACCCCACCCAAAGTGCTGCGCCGCTTCGAGGAGGCACTCCAGGCCATCTACCACAGGTACCCAGCAAAGGGTAGGACAAGAGGGAGCGGCCTCAAGTTGCCCCAGGGAAGGTTGAGGTTGTCCCTGAGGAACAATTTCTTGCCCTGGAGGGTTGCCCAGGGCTGTGCCAGGCTGCCCAGGGCAGTGGTGGAGTCCCCACCCCTGGAGGGGTTTCCAAGCTGTGGAGATGTGGGGTGAGGGACACGGGGCAGTGGGGACCTGGCAGTGCTGGGGAAAGGTTGGACCTGATGGTCTTAGAGGTCTTTTCCAACTAAGACAATTCTGTGATTCTGTAAAACCTCTTGTCAGACAGAGGAGGGAACAGCTACTGCCTGTTCCAAAAAAAAGTTTGAAAAAATGGCTGAAGAACATTAACTGGATGTCATAGGTGGAGATACCAGTGGCTTTTGGTACCCTTGACCAGACAAATAATTATTCTGTTTCAAAGGTGTAGTCAGGATGGGTGCTGTATTTCCTTCCTTGGACCCTTTCTGACAGGCTTTAAAAGAAAGAGGAGCTGCTGTTAGAGGAGGAGGAAGAGAAAAGGAATCCTTTCAACTTCCTCAAGACTTCTTATAGTAAGCCAGTGTTTTCTGCTGTAGAACAACAATGTCCCCCTATTCACCCAGATTCTGTGTGCAGAAGTATTTTGTACCTCTGTGACAACCTCCAAGTATGTAAAAGCTAGTGATTATTTTCTGGGGTAAGTTCTACACAAAGCAGTTACGATACCAGTTTGAAAAAATATTACTTCTGGAAGTTTTTGAACACGAGAAATGTTGGCTGGATGGGGCCTCCAGAGATCTCCAGTCCAGCCACCTCGAGGGGGATCACCACCAGCACTGGACCAAGGCAGCTGTGGATTCTTCCCCAGTTGTCTCTCGAAAGCCATCCCCAGCCTGTCTGGGTAGAGAGGCCTCCTCCCAGAATAAGCTCAATTACCATAACTACAAAATTTTAGTTGCTAAAAGACTTTCATAGCATTAGTCCTGGAGACCTGGTGTTGCTCCTGAAGGCTGAAGTGTGCTGTGGAGTGATGGATGGACTACCCTGCCCTGTTCTGTGTTCCAGTTGGTTACCTTTCAATTGTAGGGCCCAGCTCCAGCTATTAAAGGAGAATCATGTTGTAAATGAGCCAAAAAACAGGCTTGCAAAAAACTTTATTGCAAACAGATGTGCCAGTAGTTGACTGCTGGCTGTGGGATGGGGAGTGTACCAGCCAAATCCGTTTGGAGTCAGAGGTGACGGGTGACTTCAGTGATAACTGACATCTCCAGCTGGATGAAGGCAATGGAAGGTCTTCCTCTCCCCTGACGTGTGGTGTAGGGGTGTGCTGGTGCTGATCTGGCAGAAGGAGCCCTCGTGGTGCAGGCTGAGGAGCTGACTCAGGCGTTCTGTGGCAGGTGGAGAGCAGGGGAACTCATCCGGAGCGTCCCACCAGAAGTCCTACCTCAACTGAGGGCCAAGGTTGCTGCCATGGAAGTGCTGAAGGGCCACAGAGCTGATATTGGCCTACAAAGAGCATGGGAGGGGAATTACATCGCCCTGGTGAGTACAAGTGGAGTGAGCAAAGCCGTGGCTGAGGCTTAGGATGCTGAAAGGGTGGAGATTTGGAAAAGTGACCTTTGGAAAAGGGGAGGGTTCAGAAGTGCTTTGAAATTTTCTCCATAAATTGATCAATAAATTCAAACAATCATAAATATGATTCTGTAAATGGGTTTATATAGTTTCAGTCTTTGACTTGTACTGCACGAGGAGTGATCTTTCTGAATACCAAGGCCTAGCCTGAGCTTCATGAGCAGCATGAGAAGGATGAGTGGTGCCATCAGCAGGATCTTCAGGTGGCCCAAGCTGGGAGAGAGCCGGTGTAAAACCAAAATTCTAGATATAATGGGATGTTAAGGAATAGCATAAAATTAGAAGGAACAAAGAAATTCTCTCTAGGCAAGTTGCACTGCTTCCTTTTACTCTATCCTTTAAGCATTTTGTTTTGGTAAGGGTGGATTTTTTTGGGTTTTTTTATTCCAAAACCAAATAAAACTCTGCTGCTCTTCGCCGAGGCAGAGGCTGGAGGGAGCCTCTGGTGCAGCCCTCCCAACCCACCATGATGTGTTTGGGTGCCTTCCTCAGGACCAAGGGGAGTCACGTGCCTGTCTTTTCTCTTCCAGAAAGCTGGTAGCCCTCAGGCCACGAGCTCCTTCATCCCTGTGGCCAACGAGCTGAAGCGGAAGGACAAGTACATGAACGTGCTCTTCTCCTGCCACGTCCGCAAGGTGAGCGGCGCCTCCCGGGCTGCAGGGGAGGCCTGGCTGGGGACACGCCTCTGAGCAGGGTGGAAATCTGGGAAGCCAAGGATGAGCTCCTCGCCCTCGGTGAGGGGTGATCCTGCTGCACTCCTCTGCCCTGGTGGGACCTCCCCTGGAGTCTGTGTCCAGCTCTGGACCCCCAGCACAGGAAGGACGTGGAGCTGTTGGAGCATGGCCAGAGGAGACACAGAAATGCTGCGAGGGCTGGAGCAGCTCTGCTGTGAGGACAGGCTGAGGGAGTTGGGGCTGTTCAGCCTGGAGAAGAGGAGGCTCTGGGGTGACCTTATAGTGACCTTCCAGTACCTGAGAGGGGCTACAGGAAAGCAGGGGAGGGACTGTTCACAAGGGTTTGGAGGGACAGGACAAGGGGTAGTGGCTTTAAGCTAGAAAAGGGCAGATTTAGGTTAGAAGTTAGGAAAAAGTTCTTCAATATGAGGGTTACAGACCACTGGAACAGGTTGCCCAGAGAGGTGGTGGAGGCCCCACCCCTGGGGACTTTCAAGGTCAGGCTGGATAAGGCTCTGAGCAGCTTGATCTAGTTGGAGATGTCCCTGCTTATGGTGGGGGGGTTGGACTAGATGACCTTTGGAGGTCCCTTCCAGCCCTGACATTCTGTGATTCTATCCTGGAGATGGTTGAGCAGGCAGCAGCTCAGAGCAGAGCCACTGCAGGGAACAGGGTCGGAGATTTTTTGATGGCTATGTAACTTTGAGCCTCTTGCACCACAGGGGGTGTGAGGGGCTTCTGTGGCCTCTTCGTGTTGGAGGCATGGAAAAAACTCACTTGATTCTGGGTAACTGGTTTGGGTCCATCATGCAATGGGTTTTTTCCATCGTGGAATGATCTTTTTGTTAAATTGGTTGAAAGGTTTAAAAAACTAATTAGAAAAATGCACTCCATTTTTTTAAGGGTAGTTCATCATGAGGTGAGTGATGCTGGGTGTAAATGTCAGTCAGGAAAGGGTAGCTGGGATTTGACAAAGCCAGCAGACAAAACCCATTCCAGTGGCAGGCTGGGGCTGCTGAAGTTTGAGTGGTTTTAAGAAGCTGTTTATTCTTTTCATCTCCAAAAATGTGCTGTTATGTTGGTCCCCGCGTGCCGGGGTGCCCCCCGTGCATGGTTATTGGTTCTGATTCTGCACAGATGACACTGAACAGTAACAGCAAAATTCATCTGGCAGCATAAAATCTCACTTTATAACAAAACTTCTCTGCTAGTGGTAGGGAGTTATGTTATTTATTTAAGAGTGATTTATAGAAGTCTCAAGTCTCTCTATTTATAGGAGTCTCTTACCTTCCAAACAGAAATATTTCAGTAGAGTATTTGTTGCTTTTACCATGTTCTCTTTAGGAGCATGGCTTGCTAGTTGAAAGAGTGGCTTGAGTGAATGTTGGGATATATTGTTGGGATTTAAGGAGGATCAGGTGAGTCCCAATCCAAAGCTGCTCTTCACAGCCATGCAGTGGTTTGGCTGGAACCTCCATTAGGGACAAGGAGATCCAGCAGAATTGCCCCCTGGCTTTTTTTTTTTCACTTCAGGCTGAAAACAAAAGAATTCCTCTTCTGATTCATTTGCTGAACTAGTTTCTGATTGTTGCTGCTTCTGGCTAAACTGGAATAATGGTAAAAATACAATAGTCAGTTCTTAAAGGTGTGATTACAGGAATTGTTCTTCTGAATGGGAATGGAATGAGAGGGAGGGGAACTCCTCAGGGAAGGGCTTCACAACACAGGCTGCCCAGCGTGGGAGCTGAGTTTTGCTCACTGTTACACAGCTCCTGGGCTCTGAGGTCCTGACGTTTCTCTCTCCTGCTGCTGAGTCAGTTCTGGAGGACACTGCTGTGCTGGCACAGGGGAGGCACATCTCTGCCCACAGACCCACACTCGCCCTGCTCAGGGGTTGTGAGCTCAGGGCTCCGGCCCCTCGGCGAGGTCTGAGCAGTCCTGGTGTGTTTGTGGTGTCTGAAGAGATCTGTGAGCACATGAACAGGCTGTTTCTCTGTGTCCTGTTCCTGGGTTTATTTGTACAGAAAAAATATTTTCTGCTGGGGTTTGTGGCATTGGTTTTCCCAGCACTTCAATGATAGAAGCAGTCTGGAGATGGAATAGGTGTCACTGCTCATCAAGTGGATTTCTTCCTGAGCCTGGAAGGTTATTTCAGTGATTTCAGAGGTGAAGAAGGCTTTAGCTTGCCATGGCTGCTTAGAAAAAAAGTTAAAGTCAGAAAATGCTGCAGAGACTACAAGGTTATAGACTGGCAGTCCTGTGGGGTTTCAATTATCTTGTAACATTTTTGATCTTCTAAAGGTTAAATTGTTGGTCAGTCTCTCCTGTCCGAGGGGTCAGGCTTAATCCCCTGCTGGAGTGCTGAGGCAGGGACACCTTCGTGTGGCTTGTGGAATCATGGATCAAGGCAGCACAGGCAGGAGTGTGGAGCATCTCTCCTCCAAGGAGGAGGTAAAGTCATTTCAGCATCGCTGGTGATGGTGAGGACAAGGCTGTGACTCTGCAGGATCTGTGGTGATGGGTGTGAGCCTGCTGGTTTCAGCACATCTCCATGTTGAGACTCGAAAGCAAATGACCCCTTACACATCACAGAATCACAGGATGGTTTGGGTTGGAAGGGACCTTAAAGATCATCCAGCTCCAAGCCCCTGCCATGGGCAGGGACACCTCCAACTAGACCAGATTATACAAGGCCCCATCCAACCTGATCTTGAGTGCCTCCAGTGGTGAAGCATCCACAGCTTCCCTGGGCAACCTGGGCCAAGGTCTCACCACCCTCAGAGTGAAGAACTTCAATCTAAATCTCCCCTCTTCCAGTCTGAAGCCATTACCCCTTGTCCTGTGACAAGCCCTTGTCAAAAGTCCCTCCCCAGCTTTCTTTTAGGACCCCTTCAGATACTGGAAGGCCACAATAAGTTCTCCACTCTTGGATGTGATACCTTTTGGGTGAACCAATTGTCTTCCCTCTTATATGGACAAGAAATATCCAGAAAAGCCTAAAGTGAACAAAGGAGAGAAGAGAAACAACCCTGAGCTTTGGAAGCTAACAAGACAAAGATTTGACATTTCAAGACTTAGCATTTCACTTTCCAACCAAAGCACTTCCTTAGGGATTCTGCCATGACTTGACTTGAGCATCAGATTTGCAGACTAAGTGAAAAGTGCTGTAGAGCCTCCAAGTTACTCTGCTTGGGCTGCCAGAGCACCCTCGTTACCCTGCAAACAGCATTAGCCTTTTCCTCTTCACATGCAGCCAGTTCTATCCTGAACTGTCTTTATAAAAAGAAGGGGCTTCTCTTGTCACAAGTAGAAGCTGCATGGTTCTGCCTCTTAGCCCAAAAGTGATGGTGACCTGAGGGTCAGCTTTCAGTGCTGTGGGGCAAGGGGAAATTAGAATCATAGGCTAGAATCACAGAATCATTAAGGTTGGGAAAGACATTCAAGATCATCAAGTCCAACCATCACCCAACACCCCCATGGCCACTGAACCATGTCCCCAGGTGCCACCTCCACACGGGTTCTGAACCCCTGCAGGGCTGGGGACTCCCCCACCTCCCTGGGCAGCCTGGGCCAAGGCCTCACCACTCTGCCAGGAGAGAAATTCTTCCTCAGATGCAACTGAAACCTCCCCTGGGGCAACTTCAGCCCGTTGCCCCTTGTCCCATTGCTGGTTCCTTGGGAGCAGAGCCCGACCCCCACCTCACTCCAGGCTCCTGTCAGGAGCTGTGCAGAGCCAGAAGGTCTCCCCTGAGCCTCCTCTTCTCCAGACTGAACCCCCCAGGTCCCTCAGCCACTAATTCTTCACTTTTCTTTTTTAAAAAATAAAAACAAATGAAATCATATTTTTTTTTCCTTTTAGCCTCATCCTTCTTTAATTTCCTCATGTCATCCCAAACGTTACTGGCCCAAGTGTGGTGTGTGGTGGTCAGAGCATTTGAAAGGGAGCAACTTCCACTGCAGGGAAGTTTGTCAAATTTCTGCTAAACCTGGTTTGTTGTGGGTTTACAAATTGTTTGTTTTTCAGCTGAAGTTTGGAAGAGTTACAGGAATGAAAATGTGATTAATTATTGGGTGACTTCATTGCCTCTCTGAAGTAACAGTCTTTAACAAAGCTCTGCCAGGCCACAGAACCAGGCTGCTCATTTCACTCGTGGTGTCTTTTCCTGACTGAGCCTATCTGAGGATCCCTGAGCAAAGCCTTGCTGTCCCTGCGGGTCCCTGCTCGGGCAGGGGGGTGGTGCTGGGAACAAGGGGCACTTTGGTGAGCTGAGGGGAACGTTTTGTTTCTGGAGCAGCACCAGACTTCCCTTGCAGCCTTCAGGAAGGGACCGACTCATCACACCACGTGTGGAGTAGGTCCTGACTGTCCCCAGCAGCACTGGGTGTCTGCCCTTCAGAATGTTCACACTGCAGTGTGAGACACTTCTTCCTTGGAAAGGAAAGAAATTAAAAGGATGAATACTGGGCAAATTGAACAGACACCAGTGAAGCCTGGAGTCTGTGCATTTGAAAATGTTGATGTATGGAACATGTCTTAGGACCTGTAAGATATTTGCCAACTGTAAATTCCTTGAGGTGGATTTTTTTAGCTGATGATTGATGTTGTTTTGGTGCAGTGAGACCAACCCTCACCAGCCAGGGAGCTGCTCCTGAAGTATTGAGAACTGCTGGTAAAGGTTCCTTCAGCTCGAGTGTGTGGGGTCTTCTTTCAACAGCCTGAGATGAATAACAATGGGTCAATCTGTTTGGACCCAAGCTTTTATAGCTCTTTGTATGGAAGGTCTGTGAAGAGATTTTGAAGTCTCACTGATGGCAGGTGCATGTTCCTGCGTTCTCACAGTGGGTATAGCTCCAAGCAGATCATTTCTGCCTGTGGAAAAATACATCTTTTCTGAGCGTCATGGTGCTCAGCATTTTGGAAAGGAAATTTTAAATCTTTTTGCCTTGGGAAACCAAATGCATATTTCCTGCACACCACCAGAACTTGTTGTATTACCTAGGAAACAACTGTTCCTATTTTTTTTTTTTTTAGAATAAGGCTTTTCTTCCCTCTTTCTCCCCTGTCATTTGTGCACCAGCTCCCTTGAGAGGACCACTTCACCTTCTCTTCCAAAGCCCAGTGCCCTGTGGCATCCAGAGGCCTGCAAAGCTCCTTTGGAGGTTTTTCTCCTGGACCTTCATTTTCCCCCATAAACCAGTCAAGAAGCTAAATTAAGACCAATCCATATTTGGATCAACAAAGATATAAATAAAAAAATGCCCAGAAGGTGGAGAGAACAGAATGCTAGGAAGGGCTGTTCTCCAGGAGGGTATGAGCTGTATCTGAGAACATGAGGCTTGTCTCTACTCCTACAAAATCAAGGAGCAGTGACATGGGCAATGGTGCTGGCACTTGTCTGGGTCTCCTCTGGGTCCTGCCCAACGTGGCAGGTTTTTTCTTGAATTGTATGTGGGATTTAAAGCGTGCCTGTAGGACTGGGACGGGGTGACAGCCCCTGTGAACGTGCCTCCTGCCAGGACCTGCAGGACCTTCTGAGGGGGGTGGCTGGTGGCAGGGCTGGGTGAGGCCATTGTCAGCCTGGGCTCCGTGCTGGAGGTGGACACGGACAACGGGCAGGATGCTGTGATGGGACAAGGCAGCAACAAGCAGGATGGTGGCGGGGGACGGATGGTGGGGTCGTGTTTGGGAGCCGTGGCCACACAGCACCGGGTCTGGGGGTTGTGTGGGGCAGGTCACAGCCTGGCAGGCTGGAGAAGTCTTTGCTCGGGCTCCCAAGACACAGGGCATGACGTGCTGCAGGCTGCACAGCCAGGTTACAGGCTGAGGAGCCTGTGCTGCTCTGCTCAGACAGCTCGGCGTGTGGCACCAGACTCTCCTAACCCACTTTCTCTGGACCATTCAGTGTTTCAGAGCCTTTATTTTTTTTATCCCTCATTCATCTGCTTCCTAAAATAATCCCAGTTACTCAGCATCAGTTCTTGTGAGATTTTCCAGGCCCTCAGTCATGTTCTTTACCTCCTCTGACCCATTAGAGTCTCCTTCACCCTGGTGCTTCACACGCTACCCAGGTGAGACTGTGGCACCCAGGACACTGTTCCCCATGCTGGTTTTATCACAGGCTTGTTTCGAGCTGCCTCCTGTGTTTGTGCCAAGATCTATCCAGAGCTGTCTAAAATCATCTTCAGTTGCTTTTCCTGAGTTGCTGCTGTTAATTTGAAGCTGTCATAGAGCTCTCCAGTTTGCATTCTTTGCCTGTATCTGCTCTGAACTTTGTCACTCTGCTGCCTGTTGACTGAGAATATTTAAGTTCTCTGGTCGTCTCCTGACTTCACCCAGGAAAATCCTGTTTATGTTCATCCCCTCATCACGTCTCACCCTTGTCTGCCCTTCTCAGCTGATTCATAAATATCTCTGTGACTCTGATACTCTGATGGCTCCAGCTTTGCCTCAGTGAAAAATAATTTCTATTTTGTGTCCTACTTTCTCATTTACTTTTGACAAAACTTTGCCTCTTGCCTGGTGACTGTTTAGTACCTGAACTCATGGGGCATCTGGAAATCTAAATGACATCAAGCAGAATCATGGGCACACTGGAGACATTCAAGAGATGGATCACACCAGATAATGAAGGGACCAGAACAACGCTGACATGGCGAAAGGCTGAGAGAGCTGGGGCTGTTCAGCACAGAGAGGAGTCCCAGAGAATCCCAGTGTGGTGGGGTTGGGAGGGACCTCTGGAGACCATCTCATCCCACCCCCTGCTCCAGCAGCTCACCCCCAGCAGGGTGCCCAGGGTCACAGCCAGCCACGTTTGGGATCTCTCCAGAGCAGGAGACTCCACAGCCTCTCTGGGCCGCTGCTCCAGGATCCAACACCCTCCCAGCAGAGCAGTTGCTCCTCCTGCTCAGGTGGCACCTCCTGGGTTCCAGTTGGTGCCCGTTGCCCCTTGTCCTGTCCCTGGCACCACTGAGCAGAGTCTGGCCCCAGCCTCTTGCCCCCCGGGGCCCTTGAGCTCTTGCTCAGCACTGCTCAGATCCCCTCTGAGGCTTCTCCTCTCCAGCTCAGCAGCCCCAGGGCTCTCAGCCTGGCCTGGCACAGAGATGCTCCAGCCCCTCAGCAGCTCTGCAGCCTCTGCGGGACTCTCTCCAGTAGCTCCTGGTCTCTCTGGAACTGGGGAGCCCAGACCTGGCCCCAGTCCTCCAGAGGTGGCCTCAGTGGGGCAGAGCAGAGGGGCAGGAGAACCTCCCCTGACCTGCTGCCCACACTCTTCTCCCTGCGTCCTGGGAGACCGTTGCCCTTCTTGGCCATGAGGGTAGAACAGTCTCTTTGGTGTGGTATTATTAGCTTCAGTCTTCCTGGATCTTCCCCAGGTCAGGCGTTCTTGTGAGAGTTCCACATTTGGTATCTTGTATCATTTGAATAAGTGCATCTTGAATAAACAGTTGCATATTTAACTATAATTTTTCAGAGGTGCTTATGTGGCATTTGACAGCAGTTTTGGTGACTTCATTTGTCAGGTACTGGAGGAATGCTGGTGCTGGAGGCATAGTTGGTAGCCAAAAATACACAAGAATTCAGAACATGGGAATACGTAGAATTATTAGAAATTATATAATTATGTGACCACTACACATGGGTTACTGCTGGGCCCTGTCATTACTTTGCATCATTAGCTGGTGCTTAAATAACCTGTTCTTCCAGAGCTCTTCCCACATGGAAACTGGATGTGTGAACTGCAACAAAATACTGGGGTGTGAAGCTGTGCACGTGGCTGTGTTCAGTGCCTGCTGGGGGGCTCACTCCTGGCTGTCTTCCCACAGTTCATTTTTACCTTATCAGAACTATTATCTATAATTCGTATTTTTAAAAAATTAAAATGAAAAGATTTAGGGTTGATCCACACAAAACCCACAAGTCCACTGCAGTACAGAGCTTCTTTGCCCAGAACTGAGTGCCTGGTCCTGCAGGGGGTGCCCCAGCTGGGGAGAATTTGGAGTTCAAAATGAAGTGAACCAACTTCTGGAGTATGCCTGAGATTGTTCCATGAGGCTGGGACATGTAGATACAGATAATCTCTGCTGCTCTTGGCTGCCAGAGAGATTACAGGGGATAACACAGTGGTTTGCCTCAGCAGGCAATTAATGGCTCTTCATTGAATTATAGCATCTATCTATAATTGGTCTTAAATTTACAGCTGTAGAGCCCAGTGGCAACGTTAAGATATTAAGATATTAATGCTTCCCAGTGGCAACCCTCAGCTGTGTTTGCTGAACTGCCAGAAACTGTCAGAAAAGCTCAGATGCTGGGCAGCCTCTTTTTGTGGTAGCATAAGGGCTGATGAATTCCCAGAACGGTTGGGGTGGGAAGGGGCCTCTGGAGGTCTGTGCTCCAGGCTCCTGCTGACGTGGGAGTGGGGTGAGGTAGCTGAGGCTCTCAGTCAGCTGAGGATGAAGGTTACACGGCCTCTCTGAGCCCTGTCCTGGGGCTGCTGCCCTCCTGGGGAGACTTCTTCCCTTCTGTCCTGTTGGGCTTACTCCTGCTGCATCTTTTGCCTGTTGCCTCTTGTCCTTTTGCTGATAATTCTCTGAGAATCACAGAATCATAGAATTTATTTGATTGGAAAAGACCTTTCAGATCATGGAGTCCAAGCATTAACCCCAGCACTGCCAGGTCCCCACTGCCCCGTGTCCCTCACACCACATCTCCAGGCTTGGGAACCCCTCCAGGGGTGGGGACTCCACCACTGCCCTGGGCAGCCTGGCACAGCCCTGGACAACCCTCCAGGGCAAGAAATTATTCCTAATATCCAAACTAAACCTCCCCTGGGGCAACTTGAGGCTGTTTCCTCTTGTCCTGTCCCTTGTTCCTTGGGAGCAGAGCCCGACCCCCCCCTGGCTCCAGGCTCCTGTCAGGAGCTGTGCAGAGCCAGAAGGTCTCCCCTGAGCCTCCTTTGCTCCAGGCTCAGCACCCCCAGCTCCCTCAGCTGCTCCTCCCCACACTTGGGCTCTAGACCCTTCCCCAGCTTCGTTGCCCATCTTTGGACACGCTCGAGTGAGAAGCCAGGCTCCATCTCCTCTGTACCCCACCTTTGTCACAGGGTACAGTCGTTTGAAGGTTAAATCACCTTTGCCTCTTTTTGCAAGCCAGTATTAAAATTACTTGAAGGGCACTGTGACTTTCTTAGTAGTAAGTACCTCATTGGAGTGGAGTGGGAGTCAGGAGACTGGAGTCCAGATTCAAAATAACCTGAGAGTGGTTCAAGCATTTAACAAAAACCAAATCAACTAAAAACCTCATTCAGTGTCAGTTCACCTTAGAGGTGCACAGATGCCTCTGTCTTGTTTGGCCTAGAAGGTTTCTGGGTGCTGTAGCTCTGGTCTCTGTGTTCCCAGAACAGCCCTAGACAGTGTAGCTGGGCAGTGAGCTCTGGTGTAGAGAATTTCCTTTGAGGAGCCTGAGCCCACTGGTCATCCTTAGACATCCTGGCCTTGAATGCCATGGCCTTGACAGAACACTAAGTCAGGTTAAAATCTGGGCTGGTGTCCATCTCTGTAGAAGAACCTGCTGTGCTCGTGGTCTGGGGCAGCTGAGCTGATCTCCCAGCCTGGTGCTGCTCAGCAGAGCTGTCCTGGTTTATCACTACCCAGAGCCTCTCCCTCCCTCCCTGCAGTGCCTCTGGTGCTTGTTGTGCCCGTCCCTCACACAGCCCACAAAAAGGGCAGAGTTTTGTCAGGGCTGATGAGCACAAGAGTTAGCTCAGGGTACAGGCCTAGGACCTCCTGGAAGGGGCAGCAGGACCTTGTTCTGAGTGGCAGTGAGCCTTTAGAGCAGGCTGGTTACCTCTCAGCCTGTCTCTCTTGCTCAGGGAGGGTGAGGGTTGTGTTCCATGCCCTGTGCAGCCTGAGGACACTCCAGCTGGGCCCTTCTCCTTGCCAAGAACCAGCCTTGCCTTGCTCCGAGCAGCTGCTTGCCGAGGTCCCTGCCCACAGGCTTGCTCACTGAAATGGTTTGAAACTCCTGCTGCTCCTGGGGGTGGAGACTGGAAATCTAAAACCAGGAGGAGCCTGAATGAAAGGGGCAGAGACCTGTTCTATTCCCACTCCCCTCTGCCTGCTGGGGTCTGTAGAGGGGAGGGGAGGCCAGGCCTCTCTCTGCTGGGGTCCTGGCCGTTTGTGCTTCCCTGTGCTGCACGTGGCCATGGCCATCTTGGGCCCTGGGCCTGAGCTACAGACCCTTCCCTGCCTCCATCCACGTCCAGGGATTGTGCATCCA
>NW_008614203.1:27278-32895 GCF_000691845.1 Merops nubicus | reverse complement strand
CTTGCTGTTCCCTGTTAAATAATATATTTCATTTTGTTAACTTTCAGTCGGTGCAAGGCTTTTATTACCCCTGCCTGCATTTATCTGCCTCTCTGCCTGGGGAAGCTAAGGGATAAGTGATGTACAGAAACAGACTCTGTACCCCAGGGGTTCCACAGGGTTGTGTTTGTTACACACAGGTGCACGGGGGATGGCTCCACCACAAGCATGCACACCCCAAGTGACAGACTATCTCATATTGATCCAATGAAACACTGCATATTCAAATGATGCCTATGAATATTCATTACCCAACCCCAAAAAAAGGCAGTCTCTTCTGAGCAATCATTTCCATGGTTCGAATTGAGTCAGTTGTGGTCAGTTCTTCTCCTTGGTAAACATCTGCTCTTCCTTACTCCTCATTCTTTACTGATAAGTTTGTGATGTATGTTGGTTTTAGTCCATCAGCTCTTGTTCGTTCTCCTAGATAAGGGTGGATGTTTCTGTGTATGTTAGCCTTCATTCATTTATTCTGACTGCCTCAGGTAGTGAATCAGGATGTTCTGTTAGTATGTCAAGGCTCATCCTGTTAGTTATTCAGTCTGTTTTTCTAATTCTTGTTCTTTATGGTTGCTTTCTTTAGATGAGGTTGGAATGCCCTTCTGGCTTGTGAATAAGTCTTTGTTAGTAAAAGAAAACAAGTCTTTCCATCTGTTAGCTGTTTCTTTTCCTCTTGAGCTATATGGTTCTGTGCTCTACCTTCTAAAATTCTTAATATGTATAACTAATAATTAATTTTTATCTATCACTATTCTTACCCCATATCATAAGGGAGGGGAAGCACAATTCTGCCTTCTAACTGGGACACTCACCCAGGCTCCTCCTGCCCCATTTGGTCTCCTTCTTGTGGAGTGGCACAGCTTCAGCAAGACCTCAGTCCATCCTGCCCTGCTGGGTAACTCTGGGAACGTTGCTCCTCCAAGACTCTGTGTTCCTCTGTTTGTAAAATGGGATTCCAGGGCCCATCTTCCCTCTTCACTGCTTCAAGATCTGGAGAGGGAACCTGTTGAAGAGCTGTGTGAGCTCAGCATGTTTCCTGCAGCAGAGCTGTGCTGTGCATGCTCCTGCAGTGACCACTGGCACTGAGAGTTTCCTTCTTTGCAGGTCAATCGCTTCAACAGGGTGGAGGACAGAGCAATCTTCATTACTGATCGACACCTCTATAAGATGGACCCTATGAAGCAGTACAAAGTGATGAGGACCATTCCCCTCTATAATGTAAGTACGAGGCCTGGTGAGTCTCCCCTCGGGCTCTCTCACTCCTGGGAGGTCTCTCAGCTCCATTTTCATACCCAGAAAATGCAAAAAGACCTTGGTCTGCAAGTTTTCACACATTTAGCATCTTTGAAACAGTTACAGTGCAATTATCTACAACCTGATGCATCGTGCTGGCTTTTCATTTCAGTGCATAAGATAAAAGCCAGCCCCCAAACTGCTCACCACACTCCTGGCCTGGGTTTTAGTTGCCGTGCGCTGCAAGGTCCTCACCCCAGAAAGGGGTTAATGTCACTGCAGCTTCTGCTCTGGGGCTTGGTTTGATCCTTCCTGTCACATCTGACATTTTTTTTTAGGTGTATATATTTGTTCATGTTTAATGTAAATCTTATCAAAGCTAAATTTGGAATTATAGTGAGGTCTCTGGCCTTCGGGGGAGCAGAGTTTAGCTGCTGGTGAGAATGCAGCAGATCAGCACTGGTGGGAAGGGGGATGGGGAAAAGCCTCATCTTGGCTCTGCAGCATCCTGGAGGAGGGATTCAATGGCTTGTTTGTTCTCCTCACCCCGAGGTAACGCTGCTGTGCTTATCTGAAACCTGCAGAACCTGGCTGGGTCGCTTGGAAATGTCGTACCCAGATTTGTTTGGATGTTTGCATTTGGAGAAATGATAAACCTGGCACCCTCGTGTTGCTGAAAGAGCAGAGCTGGGGCTGGGGCAACAGCAACGTCTCGTCTGCAGCTGTGGAGTGAGTGACTGGCTCAGAGTCCATCCCTAATGTGGTTTTAGAGGTGCTCTTCTCACCTCCTTGCTGGTCCTCCACACTGACCACCCACCACGGTGGAGCAACGTGCTTGTACCCTCCCAAGAGCACTGCAGTGGCAGAGGGGAGTCTCCACGGCAGTGTCTCATGTTTTGAAGAGCCACTGCTGCCAGGGAGTGAGCAGCTGCAGGTCATTTCCCTTGGCTGATGTTCTCCCCTGCTGACATTACCTCTTAATTGTGCAAAGTGGAATTGTCAGCAGGTTACTGTGCTCGATGACTGGCTCTTCCCTGGGCAAAGCAGCTTCTTCAAAGACACAAAGACTCTGCTTTGCCTAGATGGGTTTTGGTGAAGTGCCAAAGTGAACTCAGGTGGACAAGGTGGAATTTTGTCCATCACAATTTCTCACTGTTAGTCATCCCCACACCTACCTTGTACACCACTGCAATTCACTGACTGTATTAGTAATTATGGATAAACCTGTATTTATCACAGCTTTAGAAAACCAGCTGCTTTACCACTGCTTCTGGTGGTTTAAAGGTGGAGCTGGTACATTTATGAGACCAGATCACCATGGTGGTAGCCTGAACTTCAGAGCCTACAAGAAAGCTGGGGAGGGACCTTTGACAAGGGCTTGTTGCTATATGATAAGGGGTAATGGCTTCCAACTGGAAGAGGGGATTAGGTATAAGGAAGAAGTTCTTCACTCTGAGGGTGGTGAGACCCTGGCCTAGGGAAGCTGTGGATGCTCCATCCCTGGAGGTGTTCAAGACCAGGTTGGATGGGGCTGTGAGCAAGCTGCTCTAGTGGGAGGTGTCCCTGCCCATGGCAGGGGGTTGGAACTGGGTGATCTTTAAGGTCTCTTCCAACCCAAACAATTAAATGATTTTTTAAGTCCTTAGAGTCTTAAAAATCAAAGGAGGCGAGCAAGGCAGATACAATTTTCAGTTACTTATAGAATGTCTGTTACCTAGAAACATTCACAATTACTGGTTTTTGTTTGTTTGTTTGTTTTTTCACAAAATGTGTATCTAAAATAGTGTCCATCCACAGGAGTGCTGCAGTGCAGGCTGCATGCTGACCATCTGCTTTGCATTTCCTCTGGCACCAAAGCAGTTAATGGTCTGTGCACGTAGGTCTCTTGCCCTTAGAATACTGAAATTTCTATACAGCAGCTTTATTTGTAGATCTTCCATTATTCCCTTTAGCAACCTACTGCAAAGCTTCTTGACCAAACAGTTTCCTTGACCTGAGCAGCTGTGAAGGGTCAGGGAGTGCTTCGCACAGAAGGGGTAGGTCCAAAAGACCCTGCACTGACTCATGCAGGAGTCAGAGCAACATTCCTGAGTGGAAATTTGGTGAAAGCTGCCTTGGGTAAATGCTGTGGTGATAAATTCAGGACCACAAAGATAATCAGAGGGCTGGAGCACTTCTGTGGAGAAAGGCTGAGAGAGTTGGATTGTTCAACGTGGAGAGGAGAAGGCTCTGGGGAGACCTTCTGGGGGCCTTTCAGGACTTTAAGGGGCCTGTCACAAAGGTGGGGACAGACTTCAGCAGGGCCTGTTAGAACAGGACAAGGGAGGATGGGTTTAAACTAACAGAGAGAGATTTACACTAGAGAAAAGGATGATTTTTTTTACTCTGAGGGTGGTGAGCCCCTGGCCCAGGCTGCCCAGAGAGGTGGTCACTGCCCCATCCCTGGAACCATCCCAGGGGAGGTTGGCTGGGGCTCTGAGCACCCTGCTCTAGCTGGGGGTGTCCCTGTCCCTGCAGGGGGTTGGACTAGGTGACCTTGAAAGGTCCCTTCCCACCCAAACCATTCCATGATTCTCTGCCTGCTCCTCTGTTGGCCATGGCCTCTCCTTTACCTGCTCCTCCTGCCCTGTGGTCCTGGGGAAGAGCAGCAGATGTGCCCGTGCTCCCCAGGCTGGCAGGGCAGTGCAGGGCTCACTGACCCCACGGATCCCCTGCTGACCCCTCTGTGCTGCAGGGGAGGGTTTGGAAATGTATTTGGGTCACTTATAGCCCACAGAATATTTGTATTTCTTTTGCCAGGGTTTTGTAAGTGGAACCCCTGCCAGTGGTTAATGCTGTAAGGCAGCTGGGTTTGCCTTTTGTGGTTAGGCTTGATCCTGGTTGCTGGGTGGCCAGAGGCCGTGCTGCCTTTCTCCTCCTGAGCTGCCTTCCACCTCTCTCTGTTTTCTGCACACCCGGCCCCTTCTTGTGTGGAAACCCCTTCCCAGTGTCCAGGGAGGGGCTGCGAGCAGCCAGTTAGCGATATGGAGATTCCTGCCCTTTCAGGGAATTGTTTGAACAGATCTGCAGGTTTCTGAGAAGCAGACACAACGATTCCTCCCGTTGTGGTGGGTGCTGGTGCACGAGTGTGTCCTGCCAGGGGGTGGGTGCTCACGGGGAAGAGGGCTCGGCCCTCCGCGGCGTGAAGGTGACCCCGGCTGACACGGGGCTGCTGCTGGCTGTGCTCTGGCTGTCAGCATTCCCCACACACCCCGGCAGCATCCTCGGGGATGGCGTTGCCATGGCAGCCTCGTTGGGAGCAGTCAGCTGATGCCTGTTCCCACCAGCGGCTGGATTTCGGCTGAAGGGATCTCGCCGCGCCTCTCCTCTCCTTCAGCCCCGTTTAGGTGGGAGTGCTTTAGGTGTGGCCATAATTCCCCCCCCCCCAGATCCCCAGCTCTGTGTCCTGGATTCTGTGTCCTGTGTGAGGGATCTGTCGCTGTGTGTGAGAGGACAAAGCAGGAACTTCCCTTTTCTCCCTGGCTGTGGGTTGAGGTGCTGCTCTGGGGGATTTTCTGCGTGCGAGTCTCTGGCGCTTGCCCCAGAATCACCAATACACAGCTGGCTTTTTGTTCCTACCTGGAGAGAAAACAAAGGGGTGACAGTAGAAAGGAATTAAAAGGCTGCTGAGCAGCAGAAAGGATCTTGCAGCTCCCCTTCCCAGTACTGTGATGAATACAATAAAGGATGTTCTGTGGATGCTGAGAATTTTTCCCTGATCTTCAAGCAGAGCTAATGGAGTGTTTGTAGATACTGAGATAAGCACCTTCCCTGAAATGATTTCTTTTGTGTTACATTTATTTGTTCAGATAGTCTTATGGGGAGGGGTGAAATAGGAACATTTTGAAGGGCTCTTGGACTTCTAACACAGTTCTGTGAATAATTAATGTTTAAATAGGCTTTTCAAATCCAGAGGTTTCAACTTGTTCATCTTCCACACTCGGTGCACATTTAAAACCTTGATGGCAGCAGTCCCTGTGGTGCTATTGTGCTCACAGGATGTTATTTAAGCATGCAAATTAATTTTAAGGGACGCTGTAAAGCCAGGCAGCTCTTAATGTCTGTGCAGGAAGCGTAGCGTGAAGGGTCGAGAACCAACCCCACTGGTGCTGGGTGGGTGCAAGTGGTAGCAAGAGGCCTCTGCTCAGTGTTGGAGATATCAGTGGCTGCAGGAGTTCAGGTGTTGCACTGTGATACTGCCCTGGACTCGGCACTGAAGGGGCCACAGCTTGAGCACTGGGGTCAGATTTGGGCACCACAGGATCAGAGAGACCCTGAGGGGCTGGAGCAGGTCCAGAGAAGGGCA
>NW_008614203.1:21900-27057 GCF_000691845.1 Merops nubicus | reverse complement strand
GAAGAATTTCTCTCCTGGCAGAGTGGTGAGGCCTTGGCCCAGGCTGCCCAGGGAGGTGGGGGAGTCCCCAGCCCTGCAGGGGCTCAAAAAAATGTGTAGACATGGCAGTTTAGTGGTCATGGGAGTGTTGGGTGGGTGGTTGGACTTGCTGATCTTAGGGGTCTTTTCCAACCTCTATGACTCTATGATAACAAGGGAACAAGCCCCCGTGGCTCCCAGGCTGTGCAGTGCTGCAGCCAGGGACCAGCACAGCACAGTGTGGTGGGGGAGTCCTGCTCAGCCAGGGCAGTGCCACTGCCTGGCCTGGGTCAGGAGCAGCTTTCCTGGAGATCATCCGTGGTGACAGCTGAAGCAAAGAGGTGGGTCCAGGCTGAGCCTGGGGCTGACTCGTGCTTCTGAGAGCAGTGAGCAGTCTCTGGTGTGACCTGTGCTAACGTCCTTAGCAGTGGGTGACGTAGGGGGCTTCGTTTCTTTAAGAAGGGAATGAGGAGACTTTCAGTGCCACAAAACAGTGCATTGGTGCCTCTCACTTGTAGGAGGATGTGGCTGCTCTCTGAACATCTCTGGGTGCCTCAAAGGAGTTGTGGAGTCCTTTGGTGGACAGGCAGGATCTGCTGTAATCCCCCTCTGGACTCTTTGTTCTTTTGCCTTTCTCTCTCTTTGTTCTAAAATCTATTTTATTTTATTCACACCAGTTAGTTAAATATAGTTGCCTCTTGATGTTTCCTTTGCTATCATTATATTTTGTTTCCCCAGCTTGAATTTTCTAATATTCACCTGAATAGCCAGGGTACCCACATTGCCAGCCCTAAAAATTTCCTGCTTTCCTCTTGTGAGACAACGAGGACAAAGCTTTTAATGTGCCAAGCGGCAGTTACTTAACACACAAAAAAACCCATCCCAAAACCCCCCACCAAAACCCCCCATCATTTTATTTTGCCAGGACAGCAAGGTCTTAATCCATGCCTAAATCCTGGAACCATCACAGCTTTGTGGGCTTTGCAGCTTCATCAGGGTTCTTCATCAAGGTGTTCAGGCTTCATCCCCAGGTTCCCTGCGTGTCGGCGCGTCGGCAGCGCCGAGCGTGTGGGTCAGGAGGTGGTGGCTGCTCAGGCTCAGGGCTGTGGTTGGTTTTCTTTGACAAGAAATGGCAGGTGGGCTCGTGACTCTGGCACTGAGCGACGTGGTGTCCTCCAGAGTGAGGTGCTGGGGAAAGCAAGCACTGGCTGTTAGGGATCCACCCCGTGCTCTCTGTGGTGGGTGTGCCATGGTGCAGGGCAGGCAGGAGGGCACCGTGGTGGCCTGGGACAGTGCTGCTTCTGGCAAGGGTTGCTCGGAGCAAGCCGAGTTGAGATGGTCACGTTTCCTCACACCTTTGAGACTGCTGACTTCCAAAAATGTGCTGCTGTTCCACCTTGGCTTTTCCAGCTTGTGGGAGGAGGACCAAGGACCTGCACAGGGCCTTACCCTGAGTTCTCTGGTGGAGGTGGAGCTGGGAGCGAGCGTGGCATCCTGCAGAGGAAAGAGCCAGCCTGGCGAGTGGCAGAGGTGCATAAATACCCATGACAGGGCTCTTGCTTTCTCTTCCCAGCTGGTAGGATTGAGCGTCTCCAACGGGAAGGACCAGCTCGTGGTCTTCCACACCAAAGACAACAAGGATCTCATCGTGTGTCTCTTCAGTAAGGAGCCTTCCAACGACAGCAGGATTGGGGAGCTGGTGGGAGTCCTGGCCAGCCACTTCAAGAGGTCAGTCCTGGGGATATGGGTTGTGTGGAGAACTCAGTCGAGTGTGCCAAACCAGAACCTTCCCTGGAGTCACACTGGTGCCAGGCTTGACCTTTATTTGTGTCACTTCACTGCATTACTGGGATGATTACCAGGATACAAGAGCAACATCTTTTCCTGGCAACTTTGGAACATGGGTTTTAGCTACAAGACTTTGCTTGCCCCTTCTGCCCTCTCTGGATACGTTTGGTAGAGTGTGGCTGTTTGGGGACAGATACCACTGAAGATGCATTTTGGGTGTGTCACAAAGTCTCCTGAATGCTTCTTACAGTCACACTGAAGGTGGAAAATTAAGATACAGCTATTCATGTCTCTAGCTGCTCCCCCTGCCCCCAATGTCAGTAGATGATTTATCTCTTGAGCCGTAAAATGTCATCTCTGTTTCCTGAAAACTGTCTGAAAAACATGTAAATCAATGTGCAAAAGCTGTTTGGTTGGTGAGCTGAACAGGTTCAGTGTTATCCTGCACTGAGCTTCCTGCAGCCACAGCTGAGGTAGCAATGGTCACCTTTATGCCAAAGAATTAAGTGAAGTCTGTTTTTTCCTGAATTCAAGGGGAGTGTGCTGGGGTAGCCACTTCTCACCACTGCTGTGTGAAGTTCCCTGCTGTCTGTGCTGCTGGAGGGAGGTGCTAAATTCGTTTGAAGTGAATTCTCAGCACCAACATCACTTGTTTTGAGAAATTCAGTGCTGAAAAGCAACTGAAAACATTCACTGGTTTTGCATTTACTTGAATAGGGTTTAATTTCCAAGGGAGCTGCCCTTGAGGGCTCTGGAGACGATGGGTGTTGGAAGGTAGCACACTTTGTTTCGAGAATCCTGTGAAGCAGCCAGAGTCCTTTCATGTCTGGGGTGTCTGGAGCACGGGGGACTCTCCTCCAGAGGGCTGAAGCTGCTGGGTGCCTTGGCGAGGCTTTGGTCTTGGGAAGAGCTGTGAGGTGCTTGGTTACCCTCCAGACCCTGTGTCCAGCACTGCTGGTTTGCAGGACACCTCTGCTGGGACGTGCCCAGGAGTGCCAGCCCTTTCACCCGTGCCCGGCGCAGCAGGGTGGGGGCACAAGTGGGAGGGAGGATGTTGTGTGGCCACCAGGCTGAAACTTGTGCCTTTCATGGAAGGGTAGGAGCCAGTGATTTTCAATTCCTTGTTCTGATTTAACTGACATTTTTGTCTATAAAAAGATTTAGTTTTTATCTAATCACTGTCTGTAAAAGAGTGGCAGTTAAATACTCTTACATGCTGTTTAATCTTCACTTAATACAATATTTGCATTTTTTTTTAACTACTTCAAATGACAAATCTCAGCACAGCTGGTTAAATGGGAGAGATGGTCTAAAAACCCTTTTTCTCCAACATCTATTAAAGTTACTGGTTTAATGGTAATGCACAGGAACAGCTCACGTTTCATTTGCCAGATAACCAAACGTCATGGTTTCCTCTTCAAAGCAATATCTGTAAATCAAAAAAAAAAAGGAAATACTCTTGATTTGAGCCACTTTCCATTTTCTAAGAGTAAAAAAACCCTGCTGGTGAATGGGATTAGCTGACCTCTTGCCTGAGAGGCACTCTGGGGACTCCTCATTAAATGGGATTAGCTGGAAGTCACCATGTGCCTCACGGCAAGCGTCGGGTCCCTCTGTCCTGCCTCTCAGAAGGTGCTTGATGGGAAAGGAAAGTGGCTCCAGCAGCAAAACCTTGAGCCTGAGAGTTCAATCACCAGGTGACCCATAATGGGACTTGAGAGCTTTGCTCCCCCTGGGCTTGGGGAGCAGCTTCCTTGGGTCACAGGGGTCTCACCTAAGGTCCTTTCTGGGCACAGGAAGCAGTTTGCAGCTGCCTCAGTGGCAGTGCTGCAGCCCCGTCAGGAGGGCAGGGTTACACAGCCACCTCTGCTTCTCTGTGGTAGTTAATGACCCATAACTGCCCCTGTGATAAAACCATGGAACGTTCTGGGCAGCTCTGTGCTGGTGGGGAGGAGAGCTGAGCAGGAGGCTGGTGGTGACACCTATGCTGAGGATGCCTAAACCTTCTAACTCAGATGCTTTGTTTCAGTTTGTATTATTTGTCCAAACCCTTTGAACTTGGAACTTCAATGCTGGCACATTTCCATTGGGAATTTGGGGAATTTTCAGCAAGAAATGGTTTAGACATTTTGAAGTTGAGAGGTGATCTCTTTAGATGCTGCGTCCTGGCAGCTGCTCTTGGAGGGGTTACGCTGTTACTGGTCTTAGGCATAAAGGCTTCAAATTTGGGAACATACTGCCTGAGTTCCCATCTTTTCCCTTCGCCTGTGAAAATCTACTTGAAACTGCATCTTTTAAAAATTAATCCTAGTAGGAGTTTTCTTCCAGGTTATGGTTACACACGGCAGCTCAGCATCTTGGGTAGTCCCTTGTAGGAGCAATTTGGATCATGGGGCTCATCCTGAGCTGCTTGGCAGGAGAAGATGCTCTGAAGTGGTGAGGGTAGCACGTTGCTCCTGTTGCTGGTTTCCCAAAGCACTTGCTTACAGTGCAGGGGAAACAGCTCAGAATCTGTGGATGTGGCCACAGTGTCCCTTCAAGTGCTGGAGCTCAGGAGAAAGGGACCTGAGGAGCTCTTGGAGGAGTGGGGGTAGACATCAGAGGGGAGGGTTGCCCACCAGGAAAGGATTTATCCTTTCCATCTTTCATACCGATTTTGCTTCCTAGTCTTTAAGGCTTTAGAAAATGTCTCAACTGATCAGTCCAATGTACTGAGGACTCGTTCTGGATGTCCTTCAGAGCTGCACTTCACCTGATGGTAGCCAGCTTCCAAAGCACCAGTTGCTGCTGCTCTCCTTGTCCTGTGGCTCTCACACGGTGTGTCACCTCCCGTGTCCTCCCTGCAGCGTGGAAGTGTCATGATCTAAACACAGTGGGTTGTAAAGGCAGCTCAGATGTCACCACCACAGATGGCAAGGACCCTTTCCATCAGAGAGGAGCCCAAACTGATGGTTGACCCCAGGAGTGTGGTGGGGTGTGGCTCCCAAAGCCACCTTGCTCCAGGGAAATAACACTCTGGCATTCAGCTCCGTGGAGAAGGGCCTTGGACAGCACGTTAACCAGGAGCCAGCAATGTGCCCTTGTCACCAAGAAGACCAGGGGTCTCCTGGGGTGCATTCAGAAGAGTGTGGGCAGCAGGTCAAGGGAGGTTCTCCTGCCCCTCTGCTCTGCCCCACTGAGGCCACCTCTGGAGTTCTGGGGCCAGGTCTGGGCTCCCCAGTTCCAGAGAGACAAGGAGCTACTGGAGAGAGTCCAGCAGAGGCTGCAGAGCTGCTGAGGGGCTGGAGCATCTCTGTGCTAGGACAGGCTGAGAGCCCTGGGGCTGCTGAGCTGGGGAGGAGACGCCTCAGA
>NW_008614203.1:21301-21674 GCF_000691845.1 Merops nubicus | reverse complement strand
GGCTGTTGTGACCCTGGGCACCCTGCTGTGGAGCTGCTGGAGCAGGGAGTGGGATGAGATGATCTCCAGAGTCCCCTCCCAACCCCACCACACTGGGATCCTGGGGTTCTGTGATCTCCTGGGAGCAGACACTGCACACAGAGGAGGGAGTTAAGCCCCAGCTCCCACGTTAACCCCTCACTCCAGCCAGGAAGATGCCCCGTTACCCGGCGGGGGTGTCGGTGCCCAGGGACAAGTGCTCTTCAACCAGGGGCTTCCACCAACACTGGTGAGTCCTTGGGGATGAGAAGGAATCAATGCTGCTTGGGGAGGGTGGGTTGGAAGCAAACCTCTTGTGAGTGCTGTTTGATCTCCCCTCTGTCCCCAGTGCCAC
>NW_008614203.1:16226-21144 GCF_000691845.1 Merops nubicus | reverse complement strand
GCCTGACAAAGGCCCAGACTTCATCCAGCTCAGGCTCCTGGTGTTCCTCTGGGTGCTGGAGCTTTGTTTCTATGCAGCATTTCTGTTCAGAGTGACTCTGTAGTAACGTTCTGCTGGGTTTTGGGGGGAGCTCTAAGCCCCAGTTGGCTGCCAGGTTTTGAACACGAGATGCTCCAGAAGGGTGGGGGCAGAAGGAAAAACAGTTTCCTTGCACAAAACAAGTATATCTAGAAACTAGAAAAACTGAATTAATTCTTTGTGAGTTAAAAAGAACATCAAAGACTTAGCTATGATTTAGGCTTGGGCTACTTTGTGATCTTTCAGGTAATCTTTGGTAGCTCCTGTGTACAGTTGTCAACCCCACGGTTGTAACTTGGGTTAAGAAATGACTTTTCCTTCAAACATATGTTGCATAAATGAAAGATTTGTTGCTTTCAGTGACTCCAGGCCATGAAGAGGCAGAATTATGGCACCTCTTTTTTAATTCTTTTATATTTTGAAAAAGGTTTCTTCAGCTGTTGATGCTCCTGAACGTTTCTAAGCACTTGTCCTGCTAGAAGGGATCTCACTGAGGAACTCAGAGGATCGTTTCCTTTCCCAAAACTCATCTTCCCACTGCTGCTGCTGCAGTAGCAGAGTTCCCTCTCTGTCTGAAGTGGGTCCTGAACTCCCTGGCCAGGGGAACCTTCCCCATCTCCTATTCCAGTGAAAAAGCAGATTTTTGTTATGCTTCTCAGTATGTTCTGGCATGGAAAACCCCTTGGTCTTCTGCAGTCTCAGAGCTGTTATACTGAGAATAAAATCAGCTTGAGAGAGGGGCCTGGGCTTTCAAGAAACTGAGTTTAATTTTTGCAGCAAAATTGTGACTCCTTTGAGTACTTGCCCTCTACATCTACAGGTCAATTCTTTTGTCCAGTCATGTAAATAGTAGCATTTTATTTTAATTTATGGCCTTCCTTTGAGTATGAAGAGGGTTATTGGTCAGTTTTTCCTTCCATGCCTGTCTGTGCCCTACCCCCACTGCAGACACAAATTCTGTCTGAAATCACTGGCAAAAGGACTCTGCTGTGGTGGCTGAGACACGTTCAAACTCCTTCACACCAGCATCTCAGGGTAATTAGGGTGTTTCCCATTCTGTAAGCAGCACTCAGATGCTAAAGCTCTGAGCAATGTCCATGGTCCTCCTGGGATGGAGGAAATGGGAAGTTACTGGAGCTTGATGGCTTTGAAGGAGCTGGACTTCTCTGATGGTTTAGCTGCGTGGTGTTTTCTGGGATTGTTTTGTGTTCAGAAAGGCTTGTTCTAGGCACTTCAAAAGTCATTGATTACTTTGAAAATTCAGAACCAGGATTCCACAGTAACTATAATGACTATGAAAATAGCTCTCCAGTGACCCAAAGGTCCTCTCCAGCCCACCACACCAGTGTGATCTGTCACTAACAAATGATCTTTTGTCTTATTAAGCCTTTTGCAGAGTGTTGAGTTCCCAGTTCAGTCCCTGTCTCCAGTCAGTGGGTCTGCTGGGCTGAAACAGGCAGATCCTTTCTCTTCTTGCCGTGTGAAACTGGAAGGATTATTTGTGGTCTGGAGGAAAAAATAGCATTTAGAGTGTCAGAAGCTGTGATGAGTGCTTTGCACTGTCCTAGAATAGAAAATTCAAACCCCTTCTCCTCCTCCTCCACCCCCTCTCTAGGTGTTACAGAAGCCATCACACTTCTAAGTATGAATATTTTAATATTTTAGAGCACTTAACATTTTCTGTGCCCTTTTATGAGGCTCTGTCCAGCTCCCTCCTGTCCTTGTGAAATTTATGAACAGAATATAAAAACAATTCAAGAAAACACATGTGAGTGGTCACTGTGGCATGATCCTGAGTTTCTGTGGAACAGGACCTGGGAGTTCTGGTGGCCAACAGGTTAAGCTTGAGCCATCAATGTGCTCTTGTAGCCAAGAAGGCCAATGGTCTCCTGGGGTGCATTCAGAAGAGTGTGGCCAGTGTGTCAAGGGAGGTTCTCCTGCCCCTCTGCTCTGCCCCACTGAGGCCACCTCTGGAGTCCTGGGGCCAGGTCTGGGCTCCCCAGTTCCAGAGAGACAAGGAGCTACTGGAGAGAGTCCAGCAGAGGCTGCAGAGCTGCTGAGGGGCTGGAGCATCTCTGTGCCAGGACAGGCTGAGAGCCCTGGGGCTGCTGAGCTGGAGAGGAGAAGCCTCAGAGGGGATCTGAGCAGTGCTGAGCAAGAGCTAAAGGGCCCCGGGGGGCAAGAGGCTGGGGCCAGACTCTGGTCAGTGGTGCCAGGGACAGGACAAGGGGCAACGGGCCCCAACTGGAACCCAGGAGGTGCCACCTGAGCAGGAGGAGAAACTTCTCTGGGGAGAGGGAGTTGGATCCTGGAGCAGCTGCCCAGAGAGGCTGTGGAGTCTCCTGCTCTGGAGAGATCCCAAACGTGGCTGGCTGTGACCCTGGGCACCCTGCTGGGGGTGCGCTGCTGGAGCAGGGGTGGGGTGAGGGGATCTCCAGGGGTCCCTTCCAGCCCCACCTCGCTGGGGTTCTGGGGTTCATGCAGCAGCTACTGCCCTGGCCCTCCCAGCTGAGCTTCCCTTTTGATGCTGTTTGCTGTGGATATTCTCCAGAGGTGTTCTTGTGGGAACAGGTGCACAGGGGTGTTTTGTCTTACAGAAATGTGTCTTGTGGGCTCTCTGCTGTATTCAGTGTGTTCATTATCCCACCTTCTAACCAGAGCAGCATTTCAAGGGGCCTGTCAGGAAGCTGGGGACAGACTTTTCAGCAGGGCTTGTTGCATCAGCACAAGAGGTTTAAACTAAAAGAGAGAGATTTTGACTAGAAAGAAGGAAGAAAAATTTGACACTGAGGGTGGTGAGCCCCTGGCCCAGGCTGCCCAGAGAGGTGGTCGCTGCCCCATCCCTGGAACCATCCCAGGGGAGGTTGGCCGGGGCTCTGAGCACCCTGCTCTAGCTGGGGGTGTCCCTGTCCCTGCAGGACAAGATGACCTTGAAAAGTCCCTTTCCACCCACAGCAGTCTGTGATTCTATATCCCCAAATCTACACTCTGAGATGTGCAGGGGAGCACAGTGCTGGGTTTAAGCTGGACACTTCAGTGTCACTTTAGTCCCACTGAGGTATCAGGACTGGCCTATCCCTTCTTTAAAGCACTCAAGTGTTTTTTCCACCCTGTTCTGAGCTCATCCACATGTGTCCTGTTCCTTTGGCTTGTCAGTCAGGGTTTCTGCTGGCTCATTTGGAAGATACAGTACCAGTGGAACTGTAGGAAGGGCACAAGAGGACTATTAACATTCAAAAGTCTTCATGTAACTCCTTATTATAAAGCAAATTAATTCCAGTCTGAGCCAAGCCCGACCCAGGCCAGCAGCTGGGCAAACACTTAGGCCTCCAAACGGCAAGTGTGTGACTTCAGCAACCAGAAGTGGCTGATGGGCACTTTGGGCAATGGCCCCTGAGTCCCCCTTGCCACTCAGCAGCTGAGCTGTTGGGCCAGCCTCTGTTCAGGTTCGAAGGTGGGTGCTGGGGGAGGTCCCACACACAGGCTTCTGGCACCATTCTAGAGGCTGTGGGGCACAGCCCCTGCCCCCAGCTGCCCCTGCACAAAGGCACGAGTCTCCCCAAGTCCTGGGTCCCACCCCCCAGCCCCGTGCAGGTCCCTGGCACACCACCAATGGCACTGAATGCCTCTGCTTAGGCAAATTAATTCCATCCTGGCTCAGGCCCCTTCAGAGCCCCACTTGGCACTTGAGCTGAGTGGTGACAGCACGTGTCTGTGGTGGGGACACACCTCACACAGGCCAGCTGTGGAGAACAGAAGATCCTCTCCTGCATCACCCTCCCCCTGACCTTCTCAGCAAGGTGCAGCAGAACCTGCACTGGCTGCTGAGGTGACAGATTTATGACTAAGTGCTTCATTCACCCATTTTGCCCTCTTCTAAAGTTCCTGGAAGGAAATGTCACTGGATTGGGATGTGCACACTGAGCCCCCAGTGCCTGCGTGCCTCTCACACGTAGCTGAAGTGTGCAGCAGCCAGGGTCACTGGGTTCAGGCACAAAAATATCTTCCCCTTCCCCTTGTCTACAGAAAACAAGGATCCATTCAGCAGATGCTGCCATGTCCTGCACATGGCTCGAGGGCACCCCAAAAGCATCTTTTGTGCTTCCACTAAAACCATCAGGCCAGATGCTCTGTGTGCAGAAACGACTGCAGCCTGCTTTCCTAAAAGAGCAATCAAAAACCCAACCAAACACAGTCACAGAATCGGTTAGGTTGGAGAAGAGCCTTAAATCACCCAGTCCAGCCACACCTCACAGTCCTGACACTGCTGCCCTGGCCCCCAGCACCTCCTGTCAACCCCTCCACACACCTCCACACTGTGACTGCTCCTCTGGGCGGGCTGAGGAGGCAGCAAGGCAGCGACTGCCCTGGGGTGGAGGTGGCTGAAATCCCCCCCGGGGCTGTGCAGGGGTTTCAGAGCTTGTCTCCTTAATCAAAACCAGCCATTTTCACCAAACTTGGAGAGAAGGATCTTTGCTACCCCTCTCCTCACTGTCAAATCTGAGGATACAGCAGCCACCTAAACCCATGTTTCCCTGGGAAACCAGGCTAAAAATAGGCAGGCTGGCTGGCTGGGGAGCCTGGGCTGGATTCCTGGGATTGCCCTTAGCAGGAGGGAGCACTGGGGGTTGAGTATCTGCAGTACCCACCCTGAAAGCAAAGATCCCAGTGGAAACCTTGCTGTCCCCTGTCCAACTGGTCATGGTGGGGACCTTCTGAGCTGAGCTGCCTGCCCAGCACAGGGAGGAGCTCAGCCTGGCCAGCCTCTCTGCAGCCCCACAATGGCACCTGGCTCTGACCTGCCCAGCCCAGCTGGAGGGCACAGCCTGGCTGGAAACAT
>NW_008614203.1:15838-16174 GCF_000691845.1 Merops nubicus | reverse complement strand
CCCTAACCCTGCTTGAAACCACCCCCAGCCTGGCTGGAAACATCCTCAGCCTGGGCCCAGCTGCCAGCACGTGTGAGGGTGGAGGTGATGGCTGGAGCCAACCTGCTCACAAGGAGCACAAGGTTCCTCCACACCAGGAGGAGCAGAGGAAGGAGCTCATGCTCCAGGGGATTGGGGTTGGGGTGGACTGAGGGGGTACCAGAGCACAGGCAGGGGCTTTATTCTGTTGCTTTGGGCTCTTCCCCACCTATGCATCAGTGGGATTTGCAGAGAAATGCATCCTGGGGTGCACTAAGAAGAGTGTGGGCAGCAGGTCAGGGGAGGTTCTCCTGCCCA
>NW_008614203.1:7065-15454 GCF_000691845.1 Merops nubicus | reverse complement strand
CTCCTGCTCTGGAGAGATCCCAAACGTGGCTGGCTGTGACCCTGGGCACCCTGCTGGGGGTGAGCTGCTGGAGCAGGGGGTGGGATGAGATGATCTCCAGGGGTCCCTTCCAGCCCCACCACATGGGGATCCTGTGATCCACCTCACACTGCCAAAGCCATCTAGCCAAGCACAACCACAGCGTGTTCCCAGGAGAAGGAACAGTCCCCACGAGGCCTGAGTGCAGCCCAGGAACTTCTGGAAGGGATTCTGGTCGCTGAGCAGCCCCAGCAGGGCAGCCCAAGGATGGAGCCATCTCTGTGACTCTTCCCTTCGCCTGCCCACGGCGCTGCCTGGCAGACACCTGGTGGGGTGATGGGGGAGGAGCACCACCTTCCCCTTCTGCAATATCAGCTCATCTTCTGCCTTCACACAAGGCAGCAAGGGGGAGAAAAAAAAATCTTTTGTGCATTTAATTCAGAATCTAATTACTTTGTATAAATTAGTTAGCTGGCTTCCACCTAAGATTTAACATGTAACAGCCTATGAATCACATCTCCATTACAGGATGTATTGTGCCATTTATATGTAAAAATTCTTTATGCAAGGCACCCTGTGGAGCAGGAATATTAATTTATACCACGGGCTCTGGAAGATTAAGTGAAATTAAAGATGATCAGGAGATAAAACACTACTGCTGATCAACACTTCTTAACGAGGAACACGCTCTGTGTGCAGTTTGAGGTGAAATCAGGCATCGAGCCTGTGCAGGCGTGAGGTCAGTTGGTCTATGTGAGGAAGGTGTACATTAAAACCCCTGTAATCTGGGTTTTTCCTCCTTCCAGCGAGCCACATTTTGTGGCAGGAACTTTTCAGGCAGCTCTCCCCATCAATCTCTTACTTCCTGCTGGGTTGTGAGCACCAGAGGGAAGGGGACTATCATGCCATGTTCCTCCTGCCTGCACCTCCACCCCAATTCCCCTAACGAGGCAGCAACACCCACTCCAAAGGCTCCTAACTCACTTTACAAAGAGCAGTCATCACACCTAAGTTATTCCACCCAAAGGACAGGGCACGAGAGCCATGGGCAGTGGCTGGCTAAGGAGTCACACCAGGAGATGAGGATCCTCCTCCTGAATCAGCAGGTCTGCAACTCCAACAGCATGGGACTGGTCTCCTGTTTATGCTCCTGACCAGCTCCTCCTCACTGCTCAGAACAAAACATTACTTATGGTCTAATTTTAGTGCCCTGGAGCCAGAAGCTGAATTAATTCCCTTAGATATGGAGTGGTTCTACCAGTACAGTGCAGCTAATTACCTCTCTCCCCCATCTCCATTGTTACTGTCACCTCCTGGAGGGACAGCACAGGACAGTTCTACCCCAAGAATGCAGCACACAGCAGCAACCCAGAAGCATCTGGGAGGAGATGGTCAATGCTCCTTTAGCATCAGAAATACACCAGACAGTGCATGAAAATAACCCAAAGTGTCTGGTGAGGAAACAAGAATGCTCTGGCCTGCTAGGAGCTGAGTTTGTTACACACACTGAAAGGGCTGAGCTCCACTAACTCGGTTCTTAGGCACCAAGAAATGCAGAAGCCACCCAGGGGTAATTTTTTTTCATGTTGGGCTTTAGAACTGCTTCTTTTCATCTGCTTAGAAATTCTGTTTTGATTAGAGCTGAGGGAATTTCGGCTCAGTTGCGACTGAAGCCATCAGACCAGAAGGGTTCTCGAGTGGAGAGAACTGAGCAGTTCAGGTGTGACCCCTGGTACTGGGGTTTTGGGGGTGTCTACAGCACCCTGTCAGTACTCTCTGTAAGGGCAGGATCAGTTTATCCACAGCACGTCCACACACAGCCACGAGCAGCCCAACCAGCTGAACCACAGGGTCACAGGCACGTGCTGGTGGAGAGTGCAGCTCTGCTGGGACACGCCCGTGACCTTCCACCCTGGGCTGCACACCCGTGTACAGTGACCCCACAAAATATACCCGAGTAGCTCTAGAGCATTGCTTAAATAATCACCTCTCTTGGATCACTTTCACCAGGAAAAAAAATGATGCTCAACACAGGCCTTTGAGAACTCAGCTCAGAGTCCCCAGGACAGCGCTAGGAGCCTAATTTTCCTCAAAAAAAATCAAAAGATTAAGGCATCCTGTGATTTAATGGCATCTCTTCAAACAACAGCACTGCTTGCAATCAGAACACAAAGGCTTCTGAGCAGGGGAACCAAAAAAGGGAATAATACATCACAAGTGTGTGTGTGGGGAAAGTCTAAACGACACAATAAAAAAAAAAATGAAACCATGTCTTCAGAAACTACCATTGAACAAATGAGGGGCCACATTTTGCATTCATTATCATTCTGCTAGCAATTCCCTGGAGACTGTGAGCCAGCCAGCATCTGAGCACATGCTAAATGAGGATCAGGAAAGAGGATTTTAAGTAGGTCACGAGTAAATATGATCACGACGGATCTTTTTTCTGTTGTCATTTTTGTTTGCTGTCAACCTCTGGAGTCCTTGTTTGAGAGCAATGCTGGAGGAGAAAAGAATTCGTGCAACAGCAGCACAGTGGGCAGGCAGGAAACTCACAGAATTGCAGACAGGTTTGGGTGGGGAGGGACCCTGCAAGGTCACCTGGTTCCAAGCCCCTGCAGGGACAGGGACACCCCCAGCTAGAGCAGGGTGCTCAGAGCCCCGGCCAACCTCCCCTGGGATGGTTCCAGGGATGGGGCAGTGACCACCTCTCTGGGCAGCCTGGGCCAGGGGCTCACCACCCTCACAGTGAAAAATCTCTTCCTTCTCTCCAGCCTAAATCTCCCTCTTGTAGTTTAAACCCTAGCCCCTTGTCCTGGCCCAACAGGTCCTGCTAAAAAATACCTGTTGCCTTTCTGATCCCAGCCGTGTGCCTCTGAGGTGGGCACATCTGCAGAGAGCTCTCCCAGAGCTGCACATCACCAGCACCACCACTGGCCTGGTCTCGGAGCGTGGGACTGGCTGTTCAGGGGGAGCTGCTGCTCTGGAACACGGGAGATGCAGCTCGTGATACAGCCGGGGGTCTAATGGAATCTGAGCGTTATCCTCCTTCCCTTCTCATACCTTCTCCCACCCATCAGGTTTCTTGTGCTGAGGAGACCAACCTCAAAGCACTCCTCCCTGCCCCAGACCCCTCCCTGCCCTGCTCTGCCATGTGACTGGGGGGGGGTGGAGAAAGGAAAAAAAGAAAAGGGAGAATTGGGTGGAAAACCAAAATGTCCCTTTGTCCAGGAGCTCTGGGGAGCAGTGTGTGTTTGCACAAAGACGAGAGGGAGGAGAGGTGGGAGAAGGAGAGGGAGGATGCCCATGGCAGTAGCTGCCTCCTCTTGGATGCCATGATGGGAAGCCAAGAGCAGCATTGCCAACCAAGGGACACACTGAGGCCAGAAGAAGAGCTTCACCATGTGGATAGAGGCCCAAAGTGCAGCAGCCACTCGAGCCCCATAAGCAGGATGACAACCCCCTCAGCAAAGCTGCATCATCTGCCATGTTCTGGATCCCCCCAGTGCTCTCACATTGAGGTCCAAGATGCTGCCATGCTTGGCACAGGGTCCCACTGGCAAGACCACCATCACAAGCTGCTCAGGTCCCGTGTTTGTGTGGCTTCTTCCCCTCTGGCATATGAACATTGGGCTCTGCCAGCCTAAACAGCTTGACTGGCATCAACACAGTTCATCTCTGTTCAGTTTTGTGCCCCTCCCTCCCAGAAGGACCTTGAGGGGCTGGAGCGTGGCCAGAGAAGGGCAACGGAGCTGCTGGGGAAGGGTCTAGAGCCCCAGTGTGGGGAGGAGCAGCTGAGGGAGCTGGGGGTGCTGAGCCTGGAGCAAAGGAGGCTCAGGGGAGACCTGCTGGCTCTGCACAGCTCCTGACAGGAGCCTGGAGCCAGGGGGGGGTCGGGCTCTGCGCCCAAGGAACAAGGGACGAGAGGACAAGAGGAAATGGCCTCAAGTTGCCCCAGGGGAGGTTGAGGTTGGCCCTGAGGAACAATTTCTTGCCCTGGAGGGTTGCCCAGGGCTGTGCCAGGCTGCCCAGGGCAGTGGTGGAGTCCCCACCCCTGGAGGGGTTTCCAGGCTGTGGAGATGTGGTGTGAGGGACACGGGGCAGTGGGGACCTGGCAGGGATGGGGTCAGGGTTGGACTCCATGACCTTAAATGACTCTATGATCTGGAGAGGAACCTTCAAGAGGGAAGAAAGAGGAAAATAAAGGGGGAAAAGATACTGTCAAATATTGCAGCAAAATGGGATTGTGGTTGCAGGAGCAGGGACGGGGATGAGGTCGGGTTTGCTGCCAGACACGTGGGAGTAACACCATTGTAACACCCCTGCAGAGCCAGTTCACATCCTGGTCAGCACTGCTCTTTAAAACACAGACCAGCAGCTTGTTTTTAAGCCCTGGCTGCTGAGCAGTCTCAGCCAGCAGTGCTGGTGTTCTCGAGGCCCTCAGGGATACCAGCAGAGATGGACACTGGAAAAAAAAAACAGTGCTTCTAGAAAGTTTCAGCATTTCAGGAGTTTTCTGTTCCTGGAGGAATATCTGGCTGCTCACCATGCCTGGCGCGTACTCGGAGCTCCTTCTACTGCAACTTTCCCCATCAGTGGGCAAAAAAAAAGGCCAGTGAAAGCAGAGAAGCTCATACACCTTCGAGGCAGAGCACAACACCAGACGTGATCTGAAGGTGGAAGCAGCAGGTGCTATTTGGGCTTTTCCTAATCTGGTTTTGTTTCATCTGGATGCATTTACCCCTCAGCTCCACAGGCAAATGAAATCCTTGTCAGAAAGGAGCTGTGATGAAAGAGCACGAGCTGCCCCCTCATCCCCGTTCAGCTTCTGCATGGGTACCAAGCCCACCACGTGAAGCACGTTTTGCCAACTATGCATCAAACCAGGGAGCATGGCATGAAGAAAATGGGCCGTGGCTTTGCTCTGCAGCAGCTGTTGGCCAAGCACCACGGAGGTGCTGAAGGCATCTGGAATTGCAGGCACTCCCACGGGACTCCAGGGAAGGACAGGTTGCTTTGGTGTGCCCAAAGGACAGCGTGGAGCTGCCTCAGAACTGCTGGAGAGGTGACTACAGCGTGGCTAGCCTTGAGCTGGGTGGCAAGAGAAGTGCTGAGGCCACTGGCCGAAACGTTAAACAACAGGATTGTTGTGGCAGATCCTCCTTGCCCAATGCCACCATTTGGGTTTGAGCTCGTTTAGTCCCTCCAGAGACAGCAGTAGTTGTGCTGTGAGCTGTCTGCTGGCTCTCCCCACACACACATCGTGGAGCACTTTATCTTCTGCCTCAAACACCACGGCTTTCAAGGCAAACCAGCGTGTCACTCTGGTAATTTCAAGCTTTAGAGCCTGAAATAAGACCTGCCCCATTACCCTGGCACCAGCAGCGTTTTTTCAGGCCAGCTTTTTTAGGGTGATGTTTTCAAAAGTGGATTTTTTTCCTTTTCTAAGGCGTTTCGAAGCAGTGGGAGCTGATGGTGCTGCTGTGGGGAGCACACAGCTCCCACCAGGAGCCTGTGACACAGAAAGGCACAGCCCAGCCACCAGCACATCTGGTGTGGAGAGAAGCCTGAGCTCCAGTGGGCTCTGCTGGAGGGAGGTTTACCCTGGACACACGGGGATGCTGCCTGCCCTGCCTGTGCAAGCCCAGCCCTGTGCTCACACCCAGCACTCACGGCTGATGGAGAGCTGTAGGAAGCTGTGGTGATGCCCACTGCTGAAGGAGGAACCCTTGAAGCAGTCCTACATCTCACACCGTGCTCCAAGACAGCATCTCAACAAGGCAGAAATCCTACTTTCTAAGAGACAGAGCTGGAAGGAGCTTTGCTCAGAGCCCGTCCTTAGCAGTGCTGCACTCCAGAAACTCCACACCACCGAGGGAGATGCCACGTGGGGCATGACTGGATCTCCTGATGGATGAGCTTGTCCCAGGCAGAGCTGATGCTGGGGATAGCTGCACATCACCTTCCCAGCACGGCAGGTTACAAACCACCCCTGACACGGGTGACCTCTCGGGGGGCTCCAGGACACGAGAGCCCTCGGAGCCCCGCTGAGGGTCACAGAGGACCAGCCCCCCGTGCCAGGCTGGACACCCCAGCAGGGTTATGTGTGTCAGAGGCTCCAGCACAAGCTGTGTAAGAGATGGAAAGTGGGGAATCTCCAGCATTCTCCTCTGGGTTTTTTTATCTCACTTAATTTAGTACTAAAGCATCTGATTTGGATAATCAATTATTAAATGTAACTACCGAGCTACACACAGGAACAAATGGTTTCAGCCCAACTTCATGAAAAAAGCAGATTTACAAGGAAATTTGCCTCGGATTGTTCTCCATGCATCTGTTTTGAAAAGGGAAAAACACAATGTTTAAGCAATAGCAAATCAAAACTGGTTTAGGGATCTGAAGGACTGAAATGAAGCCAGCACAATAAAACCAACCACCAGCATTATCGTCACTACACTTCTGCAGAGCTTGTTCATATTGCATAAAAAAACCAGCCCAGCCTTATGGAGGAATTTGGCCCACTAAGGGGGAAAGAGGAGTTGTAAAAAGACAAAATAAAAGCCATAAAGGATGCCAAGAAACAAAAGGGATTTTTTGTTTGTTTGTTTGGTTGCTTGGTTTTAAAGTCAGGTCAGTACAGCAGCGTTTAAACACAAATTTATTTGACCTTGGCTTCAGGAGGACCCAATATCTTTACCAAATATTTGGTCTCTATTAAAAAAGCAAGTTCCTTAGAGATTTCCAAAAATGTCAAGCACCAAGCTATGGGTCTTCATCACCTCCAGACTTTATCAGATAGATGCTCCACGCTTGTCAGAAGAAACAAAACCAAACCTACCCTTCTAAGCGTAAAATTTGAGTTATGTGCCAAAGTCACTAATTACTTCTGGAAGAGCAGCCTCAGACCCATCAAGGGCCTTCTTGAGAACAATTCATGGACTGAGTTCACAAGATGAAAAGAGCCAGGCAGGAGATAAATGGAAGGAAAGCAAGCTTGGGAGAGGAATTGTTGGCTCTGCTGAAGATACTGTAGAGCAGAAAACCAGAAGGGCAGTTTTGTCAGCATGTCCTTTTACTATACTTTGTTTTACATAAGAATGTAAAAAATAGCAGAAATATTTCTGATGAGGCTTAGCAAATATCCAAAGACTCAGGAGAAAAATGCATCTTTTCCTCCCATTATTTCAAACATAATGGAAATCTAGTGAGCCTATTTAATTAAATTTTAATCTTTTAAAAAATATTAAAGGACTTAAACCCAATTGTCCTCATCTTTACAAACACACCTTTTTGCTGTTTGGCAGCTCTCTCCAAAGCTGAAGGTGTGGTTAAAAGCTGTTCAGAACCTCAGCTCAGGGTCTGTCCATGGAGATCCAGGATATGATGATAAAATGGGTAGATGGAGCCCTTGAGGCTATGCTCTAGTGGTTAGGGAGATGTTGGGATGGTGGTTGGACTTGGAGAACCTAGAGATCCTTTCCAACCAGAGTGTTTCTATGATTCTATTCTGTGATATTTAAGGGTTGTTTTTCACCTCGGGGTTTGGGAGCAGGAGCTCCTGGGTGCTGCCAGCCCCAACCAGCTCCCACACTGCAGGGAAGGAGACTTCTCATGTGTGGAAGAGCCAGCACTAAACTGCACAGGTCTGACCTGTGTTGACACCAAAAATACCTGCACCCGTTTTGAGTCCAAAGCTGCATTTTTTTAGAGCAAGTTAAATAAAACTTAACGGGTGTAGGTATAGCTTGTGCAGTTGGAGCACAGCACTACAAGGGCAGTGTGAAGGATTCCTTCTTTTCCCAGCGTAACATCCCTTCTCGGAAGCAGCCGAGGCAGCTGGTGTGAGTTACAGCCCCCTCCCCAAACAGAACAGGGCTAGGAGAGGTTTCAGGGGGCGAGGCGAGGCGGGGGGTGCCCAGCTCAGGGGCCAGTGGGTGCCAGGACAGCTGCTGGGGGCAGATGGGGCCTTTGACAGCCTGATAATCCTGACTCGCTGGTGAAACCGAGCCGTGGCACGGGCAGCCAGCGTGGGGCCATCTGTCTGGTGGAGAGGGAAGGCTCCTGGAGCAGCAGGCGGCAGGGCTGTGGTTGAGAGGGAAACCAAGAGCCAGATCATCGGGGCTGACAAGCCCACAGGTCCAGCTGCAGCCTCACGCTGCCACGTCAGCCTGAGACAGGGCCTGGGATCTTCCTGCTGCAGTCTGTACCACCCATGTTCTTTAGAAGATACTTTCTGTTAGGTCAGTAGGTCACCTGGAGTCTGTGTCCAGCCCTGGACCCCAGCACAGGAAGGACGTGGAGCTGTTGGAGCATGGCCAGAGGAGACACAGAAATGCTGCGAGGGCTGGAGCAGCTCTGCTGGGAGCACAGG
>NW_008614203.1:6529-6888 GCF_000691845.1 Merops nubicus | reverse complement strand
TTAGACAACGGGAAAAAGTTCGTTAATATGAGGGTGATAGACCACTGGAACAGGTTGCCAAGAGAGGTGGTGGAGGCCCCATTCCTGGAAACATTCAAGGTCAGGCTGGATGAGGGTAAAGAGCAGGAAAGTTCATGGTTTGTGTCAAACTCTCACAGACCTGAATAAATTCCAAGAGCTGGAGTTCAAGATTGAAAGCAATAATACAGAATAATAGACTGGTTTGGTTGGAAGGGACCATTGAAGGTCGTCTGGTTCCAACCCCCCTGCAGGGACAGGGACACCCCCAGCTAGAGCAGGGTGCTCAGAGCCCCGGCCAACCTCCCCTGGGATGGTGCCAGGGATGGGGCAGCGAACAC
>NW_008614203.1:1043-6264 GCF_000691845.1 Merops nubicus | reverse complement strand
GCAGGGGGGTCTCCCCAGAGCTGGCAGAGGGGCAGGATCCCCTCCCTGCCCTGCTGCCCACGCTGCTGGGGGTGCAGCCCAGGCTGGGGGGGGGCTCCTGCCCAGCTCCTCCCCCCCAGCACCCCCAGGGCCTTCTCCCCAGGGCTGCTCTCCAGCCCCTTGCCCCCAGCCTGGGCTGGTACTGGGGGCTGTCCCAACCCAGGGGCACTTGGCCTTGCTGACCCCCATGAGGTTCATATGGAGCCACTTCTCCAGCCTGTCCAGGCCCCTCTGGATGGATCCCACCCCTCAGGTGTGCCCAGAGCACCACAGAACGGTTCACACAGCACAGTTCACAGAGTGGTGGGATGGGACCTTTAACACTCATTCACTGCTCACACCTCATGCCTGACAGTGAGTAAGGAGGATCTCCCCCTGGTGTGAAGGTACCTGCTGCTGGAGGTTGAGTTGCTGAGTAATTGCATGATGAGTGATTAGTGCTGATCACTCCTCTCTGTGCTGTGAGCTTGACTTTATTGTTCGTGCATGCAGATGAGGCTGTAGAGGAGTGCTGCTGTGGTGACAGCTCAGCAGAAGATCTGCCTCTCTGGCTGGCCAGCAGCACTGGTGACTCGCAGGGAAGTGAGGCACAGTGAGGTGGAGGTGGAAGGGCAATGAGGTGTCAGCACCCCTGGTGCCCAGGCCTGGCAGGACTTGTTCAGGGAGCCATGGGACATGCAGGAGGAGGGAGGGGAGGTGTGTTCTCTGTCTGAGCTGGAGCCAGCCACCTCTCATGCTGCCACCTCTGCCTAGAAGCCGCGGTGGCGGGTGCAAGATGTGCAGAGCCCTGGAGCAGATAATGGGGTGAACAAGGCAGGGTCAGTGCTGCTGTTCCTCTCTAGGCTGTTGCTACATATTTATCTTAAATAAAATGGAAGTGCATTTGTATTTATGAAATTTGAGGTACCCAGTATGACTAATGACTTTGAGGTTACACCCAAAGCTCTGTTGTCACCTCTTTTAGCTGTGCCTGCCAGGCCCTGAGCTGCTTCTTATCCTTCTACCTGGCCATGAGCCTGTCTCAGCCACCAGGGAAACCTCCTTCTCTTGGTGACCTTGCTACTGTGTGCTGGAGGGAGGGCAGGGGCTGGAGCTGGTAAGTGATTGGAGATGTGTGGCTTGAAAGATGTTAAAATGCCAGGTATCCTCAAAAGCCTCCGATATTTCATCTGGAGAGCCAGGTAGCTGTAGATGCTGTGGGGTTTTGCTGCTGAACTCAAGTTTGAACCATTTCTCTTGCCCACGGAATTAGAGGCATGTTTGGACAAAAATAGCAAAATTAATGGCTGTTGTCTGGCCACAGAGGAGGTTAGTGCTGGTGGCCCAGGGTCTGCAGGATTTGCCGTGCAGGGAAGATGCTTCACGCGCGTCGCATGTCAGTTGTGATCACACGTCTTCCATGGCTGGTAGCAATGTGTTCACTTCACTGTGTGCTCCTAGTCAGAGCTAAATATAGTGTCAAGTAGCAGGACGGCCAACATTGACCTAGTTTTGGGGTTTGGTGTGGTTGGTTTGTTTTTAAAGATTTAGTAAAAGAGATGAAAGCTGTCTGCCTGTCAACTTAGCTTCTAAGGGATGTGCTATTTGCAGGAGATTGTTCCCTGAGAAGCCAGCTCGCTTCCTTTGGGTTTGGTTGAAGGAGTCAACCAAATTTAACTCAATGCAAACTCGACTGTATATTGGAAAGAAATGTGTAGGAAATGCAGAGATCCTCTGCCCGTGTAGAGTTCACACAGCATTTTGCTTCCTGGAAGTATCTCTTGAGCAGGGCCTGTTGTGACAGGATAAAGGGGGATGGGTTTAAACTCAAAGAGGGAAATTTAGACTAAATATAGGGAAGAAATTTTTGAGGCTGAGGGTGGTGAGCCCCTGGCCCAGGCTGCCCAGAGAGGTGGTCGCTGCCCCATCCCTGGAACCATCCCAGGGGAGGTTGGCCGGGGCTCTGAGCACCCTGCTCTAGCTGCAGATGTCCCTGTCCCTGCAGGGGGTTGGAACCAGGTGACCTTCAGTGGTCCCTTCCAGCCAAAACCATTCTGTGATTCTATGTGTAAATCATCCTAAAACCTTTGTCCTAAGGAGGAGCCTGAAGCATTGGTGTGTGTTGCCCAGTTGGTGCCAGGGTCTGAGTGCTTGGTTTGGCCTAGACCAGGTGGAAGAGCTTCTGTGGCAGAACCCAAGACTGTGCTTGCCCAGTTTGTGCACTTCAGCGTGTCACAGCCCATGGTTTGCTTTGTTGTCACTGCTGGGGAGGTCACTGAGCTCCTCTGGGACATCCTCCAAACAGGGCTACACAAAACCCCAGTGACCCAAGTCGTGGAGTACCTGGGCTGAGGTCCCTGGTCATCAGGGGCTGCTTATGCAGGGAGCATTGCATGCTTGGAAATTAATTCACTTCTGATTTTAAATCTTACCTGCCCAGAACAGAAACAACTTCAGTCCAAGCTGGTTTCTGAAGAGGAAGGAGGGAAGGGATTGAGATACAAGCCTGGAAAAGGCCCATCCCAGGTTCATGTTGTGTTTGGTTTTTACTTCTGGAGCCCATGCCTTTTAGCAGAGGTGTCCATCGCTCCCAGCTGGCACTCCAGCAGCAGTGGGGTGGATAAAACCAGGTTGCCTTAAGGATTGGGTGCTCTTCTTCTAAATACCACCACTGCTGGCATAACAGCTGACTCCTCCTCTCTCTGCTGGTCCCCCCACAGCAGGCTCCCAGGCAGGAGGCAGCGCGTTGCGTGGCCAGCGCAGAGAAGTCCATGGGCTGACTTGCCAGCAGGCAGCAAAAGGACATGGAAGGGCTGAGTTTGACTCGCTGAGGGGTTTCTCAGGGTAACTCTGGCGGTGGATTTTTCACTTAGTTCCTTTGTTAGTCACCTGTCTCTCTGTCAGAGCTGGGGGCGGGGTGGGGACAGATGGACGGACAGGCAGCGCGATCCCGCGAAGGGAGCCAGGCTGGAATGGGCCTTTTTCCTCAAAGGACAAAACTGAGTTTCCTCTTTCACTCCCAAATATCAACCCTCAGCAGAGGGAAATTTGGGAAGGTAAAGGTTAAATATAGAACAACTTTGGGGTTTTCTTACCAAGAGCTTATCTTTAACCATAAACTTTCAGGGGGAAAGTTCTTGACTTTCCTCTGCACTTGGCAAAGGTCAGCTCCCCTCCCGAGCACCCTCTCTGCCACAGATCCTGCTTCCAGTTGGAACCTGCCCAGAATCCCAGTGTGGTGGGGCTGGAAGGGACCTCTGGAGATCATCTCATCCAACCCCCTGCTCCAGCAGCTCACCCACAGCAGGGTGCCCAGGGTCCCATCCAGGTGGGTTTGGAATCTCTCCAGAGAAGGGACATTGCAGCTGCCCTCTGTGATCTGTTGTACCCTCACCCTTCCCAGGGCAACCTCGGGGTGAACTGCCACAGGTCAAACTGAGTTCCTGCCTGTTAGGTCTTGAGTTGCTGCATCATTTTCTCTGTCCTTCGACTATCCCCTCACTCACAGCGTGCTCATCTCCATTTCTCAGTGGGCATCCAGGCTGGCACTTCAAATGACTTAGCAGGTATACACGTCAGGGGAGATGGAGGGTTGAAGCTTTGTGGAGTGGAGGGGACTTGCTGTGACAGGGACAGCATCCACCTCTCCAAATGCTTTGAGCCCTTTATCTCTGAGGACAATTGTCTTGAACATCACATTTCACTCCCCTGTGCCAGCAAGCTCTGCCAGTGCAGCTGTGTCTCTATAAAAAGTGTTTTTTCAGCACCGCGTCAGTCCCTTTGTGCATCTTCCCACCTCTGCTGACAGCTGTTCCTGGGGAGGTTTGTGTTTAGTCTCAGCCTTCCTGAACTCAGTGCCTCCACAGGGGTGGCACTGGGTTAGCTAAATAGGTTTAATTAAAACGGGGTTCCTTTGTGTCTAGACGGGTTGTGAGTGCAGGTGGGTTCCACTGTGCAGCCAGTCAGTGAAGGATCTCCAGCCCTGGCTTTGCCTGGGATGACACACTGGCCCCGTCTCATCTGAGGTGTGTCCTGTTCTCCCCAGACACTGTTGAAAGAGGGCTAATGGGCTTTGTTTTGTCGTTTCATCTGAAGCTCTGTCATCCTCCTTGTTTCGTTTCCAACAGACTCAGAATTGCTTTTTCAAGGTACTTGCCCAGCTGGAATATCCCTAAACATGCATAAAGCCCCAGTCACGTCTTCACAGGTTCCCGTAAGCGAAGCACTTCAGAATGCTTAAGCAGGGGCTGTATAAATTTTTAAACAAAGGTAACCAGCCAAGGAAGAGGTGGTAGGTGATGAAATGCAGGTGAGGAAAGAAGCACATGAGATCCCTGATGTGTAGCTGCCCTTCCTGCAGCCTCTGAGGCATGCTCTCTGTAATGAGGTTGCTGCTTTGGCTGTGTCAGCTGAAACCCCTTTTCCTGGCAGCTCTGGGCAGGGTTGTCCCTGGCGGTGGCTGGGAGGAGCTGGGGCTGTGTCCAGGCTGCAGGTAACTACCTGTGATTATGCAGAGCAGCGTCTGCTGGTTTTTCCAAATCAAGAATTTCAAAAAGAGGTTTGGGTTTTTTTTCTGCAGAGTGGTGGGAAGGCAAAAGGCTTTATCCAGCCACGTTCTCCTGCCGTGCCCCCATCCCGCTGGCAGCTCCAGCCAGTGGCCATGTGTCATGTGGAGCGAGCTGCTGCCAGCCCTCAGCAGCAGCTCAGACCAAATGCTGCTCGTCTCTCCTGGACTTGAAGACCAATGTCTGATTCCATTTCTTTTCCTAAGGTGCAGGACAGTTTTATCACCAGCTTGTGTTCCTGTTCATCTGTGTTGCCCCACTCATCCCAGCTGGGCAGGAGGGCAGCATCACAGGGAGGAGTTTTATTCACAGCTGCAGTTGTGCCTGGCTGTGGTTTGTGGCGCTTGCTCCGGGATACGGAGCAGTGGGGCCAGGTCTGAAGTTATTCAGAAAATACTTTTACATACCATGTTGTTGATCTTACCCTATATCGATCAAAAGAGGTGATTCTCCCCCTTGACTCTGCTCTTGTGAGATCCCACCTCAAATACTGCGTCCAGTTCTGCTGTCCCCTCCACCAAAGGGACACAGATCTGCTGGAACGAGTCCAGAGGAGGCCACAAAGATGACCCAGGGGCTGGAGCATCTCTGCTCTGAGGATGGGCTGAGGGCACTGGGGTTGTTCAGCCTGGAGAAGA
>NW_008614203.1:0-819 GCF_000691845.1 Merops nubicus | reverse complement strand
GATGAGTCCTTGAGCAGCCTGCTCTGGTTGAGAGGTGTCCCTGCCCATGGCTGGGGTTGGATGGGATGATCTCTGGGGTCCCTTCCAACCTACTTCATTCTATGATTCTAGGTAATAATATGGAATATCAATAAATCTGTTCATAAAATCCACAAGCTCTTTTCTAAGGAAAGAGAAGTGCAGGGAAGTGCCTGGAACACAGGGTTTGTGCCAGGTTCCCTGTGTCAGCAGCTTCCCCAGCAGACAGACGTGGGCTTGGAGCTCCTGAGGTTTTGCTTCACTCGCCCACACGTGGGCTGGCAAAGTCCAACATCATCAGCTCGTCTGCCTCCAGCTCGCCCGGGACTCTCAGCCCTCTTGGCATCCCTCGGAGCTTGGTTGCCAATGTTGTGTTACTGCATCTCCTGCTTGAGTTCAAAGGAATTGGGTTAATGAGCGTAAAGCAGTGAGCAGAACGTCAGCCATCAAATTATACAGGAGCATGTTCACTACCTCCTGAATTTCCCACCTCATCCCTCTTTGATCTGTGTGATGCAGACAATTAAATACAGCAGCCATCAACACAGGAAAAACTGTGGTGACCTTACAGGCTAAATTTAATCCTTCTGTGTAACGTGGTCCTCAGGTGAGGCTGGAAGCTGTACGAGAGTGAGGAGGTGGGGGAGGGAGGAGACCCAAAATTAGCAGAACACCTTTTGTCTGGGGAAACAGAATGGATATGGAGAGAGGCTGTGATATGCTCAGATCAGCGGGCAGGGGAGTCAGCAGCACTGTCAGAGCAGAGCTGCTGGGAAGGCTCCGGGGTGGGCTGTGATTGTC
>NW_008614202.1:7230-7577 GCF_000691845.1 Merops nubicus | reverse complement strand
GAACCCGTCCCGTGTCCTCCGTGTCCCTTCTTGTCCTCCCTGTGTGTCCCCTTGTCCCCACCCCCCAGCCCAGCCGGCTGAGGACAGGTGGCCGGTGGCAGAAATTGCCTCTTTTATCTTTTTAATTATCCGGGCTTTGCGATTTTAACCTTTAGCACTTTATTCTCAGCTGTCCCGCCGGGTTCCTTCAGGATTTATTTTATTCGAGCAGCTTATAAAAAGACAAGGAGTTTGGAGATGAGCTTGCAGGGCTTGACCCCAGGGGAAGGGCAGGATGGATTCCTCGGGGGGTTTGTGTCAAAGGGCAGAGTGGGATTGATTCAGGGGAGTTTAGTTTTGAGGGGTTC
>NW_008614202.1:0-7188 GCF_000691845.1 Merops nubicus | reverse complement strand
CAGCTACTGTGCATGTGGTGTCTATTAAATTCCCATCTCCTGGCCAACTCTGGCGTGGCCGGGCCAAAGGGAGTCGGAGCTGAGCCCCTCGAAGGCAGTGAAAGAATCTGGCCCGTTAAGTTTGAAGAGAATCCAAATGTGTAGATTTATAAAAGCGCTGCGGTGTTCTCAGGGAAACATCTGAAAATAATAAAAGGAGTAGCTCTCTCCCTGTCCTTCCTGCAGCTCCATCCCCTGCTCCCCAAGCCCCGCGGGAATACTCCGTTTCTTACGTGCTCTCCCTGTTTTTGGGGGGAGGTTGGAGCTTCTCCCTCCTCGCCAAAATCGGAACCTGTGAAAAACGGGCGCGTTTAACGGGAGGTGTAATTTTAGTGGTAATTTTACCCGCAGAGTTTCTGCTCTGCGAGGCCACATCTGGGCTGTAAAGTTATTGATTTAACACACCTTCAAACGCAGTAAGTAGCACGCTTATTTTTATGACTGCATTAATATTGCTGTGATTTATCAGCTCCTTCCTCGGCCCCCTTCGTGTCTGCGCCGCTCTGGAAGCGCCGCCGATGACAAATCCTTTTGGTTTTTTGGGGTGAGGATTGTGAGGTTGATCTCAGCTTGGCAGAACGGGGGTTTAAGGACTGAGAGGATGTCATTAAAGTGGGGAAGATTGAAGGCTCTCGCATCGCTCGCCGTAGCCCGGCCGGGCGCTGGCGGGATGGACCACAGCGAGAGGAGGAGAAATAAATCTTCGTTTTGGGATCGCTGTGCCGCGAGTTTTTAGTGCTGTAAGAGCTTGCAGGGAGCCTGGCTTGATACCAGCGAGATGTTTTAAGATCCTGCTGCACATGGTTATGGTGAATTTGGAGAAGCTGAGCAGGGAAGGGGTTCGGCGGGGCCAGATGCGGCGCAGGGGAGCGTTCGCCGTGCTGGGGAGAAGCTGCATCCTTCAGAGGGAGAAAAAAACAGGGTGATGTTTTGCTTTAACTCTGCATCAAGTGTGTTTTCAATCACACGCACAACTCTTCCCCTTAGTTTCCTCTCCTCTCTGCCTCTCTTGTTTTGTCTTCTTACAAGACCTTGCTATACCAAGGGGTTTTTTCCTTCCCCGGGAAAGCCAGACAGAGCTAAACGTTTAAAGCTGGGGTGTGTTGGAGGGGAGGAAAACAGAAGCTGCAGAGGAGTTCAGGTTTTTCCAATGAATATCTCAAAGTGGTGTAAACATTTTTAAAATATTTGAACTCGCTAGGAAACCAAAATTACACCAACTGTGTCTCACGCCAAGATATTCGGCCCGAAGGCACCTGTAGGTCGTTGCTTGTCTTCAGTAAATGTCAAAAAAAAAACCCCAACCCCAAACAACAAAATAAGTTCCTTTGGAAATATTGCCACAGAATTATTCTGTTCTTTCTTGGTAGTGATTTTGCTGCTGTGGCAGGAGTGTCTGATGGTGGCTGCTGAGAGCAGTTCATGTTGTAAGTCACTGACTGGAACCATTTGTTCTTACTGGAATTTTACACAATGGTTGAACTCGCTCATCTTAAAGGTCTTTTCCAACCAAAATGATTCTAAAATTCGGTGATTTTATTTCCATCTGAAATAACCCAAAGTCCCTTTGTTATTTTCGGAGTAGCCTTTTTTGCTAGTGTAAAGAAAACCTTCTGCAAAAGCAGCAAGTTGTCTCGTAGGAAATTCCTTGAGTTACTGTAGGTTTAGCTAATTATAAGAAGATTAAACACCTTTTCTAGGCTGCAGCATAAATTACCTAATGGGTAATCCAAGCGTGATGTGATATTTTATCCTAAAGCAAAACGCGATTTGAATTTTTTTGGCTCTTGGTGCTGCTGAAAAGAAAGCTCAGGAAAAAGAAGAGGTGATGTTGGTGTGTCTGCTGCTCTGCTCACGAGGTGGGCTGGGCTGGGCGAGTGTCCTGAAAGGGAACCTGTCTGTCTGTCTGTCTGTCTGTCTCCTCTATGGGAACATTCACTCTGAGACACTGGTGAATCTGAGATGCTTGCTGGTGGGGTTCAGAATTTCACTGCAAAACGTTTGAAGAGGTGCTCGGGGTGACAGCACGGGGCCAAATCCTGCCCTTGGGTTGAGAAAACCTGTGGTTGTGGGGTGTAAGGGGGTAACCCCTGCTGGGTCTGCAGAGCAGCACCCGCCTGCAGCCCAGGTGCTCCTTGGTGCAGGGTCGGGGTCGTGGGCTGTGCCTGGGCTGCACTTGGTACGATGCCCACTCAGGGGGCTCTCCAGGGGACTCTGCTCCTCTCCACCAGCCCCGTTTCGGGGCTGCAGCTGGGAGCCTTGCACAGGGTTGTTCCCTTTTCCATGGCCAGAGCTGGGTTTCCCACGCAGCCGCCCGGCATTGCTCCGGGGCTCAGGATGCTCCATCTGCCTGGCACTGTAATTCAGCAGTTCTGGTGCTGGGTGGACAAGGGCAGGAGTCCTGGTGGATGGTGGTGAGTGTGGAGCATGGAGGTGCTGCAGGGAAGGGCCTCTGCAGACCCTGGCTGGATTTACAGGGGGCTTTGGGGACACCAGCCTCATGTAGCTTATAAAAAGAAGTTTCCTTGTCTCCATCCACCAAAACTTTGCAGCAACATCTGCTCGTTGTGTGACTTCTCTGTTTTGTGTTTCCTTGTATAATCTGTGGTTTGAGTCCCCTCTTTTCCATCTCACTTTTCCTGCTTTTTTTCCAGTAGGGTTGCCCAGGAGCAGGGCTGGGCCAAGGCTCCCAACGACCCCTCGTGTCCCTGAGGGAAGCACCCCCAGGGAGCAGCCTTTGGGGTTGTGCTCTGTGAAGCTGCACCCTGGCTGATGGTGCACACAGGATTTCACAGGAACTGTAAATAATTCCTTGTTTTCTTAGGGTTTGGGGCAAAAGTAGTAAAAAGTAGTATTGGGATGGCAAGCAACCGTTGGCCAGTGCTTCCTGGTGTAGGAAGCATCCCCAGCTGGCGTTGCCATCGAGCATCCTCTGGTGCTGCAGAGCAGAACCAGGGCTCCGAGCTCTCTGGGGGGCTGCCTTTAGCTGCTTCTTGTCACTTCCCCTTTTGATCAGAGGCAGGTTGGCATGCTGGGGGAGGAACTTTTCCTGGGGTTCGTCACGCGTGACGCCTCACTTCCCTGCATCCATTAAACGCTGCTGGGGGGGGTCCCAGCTTGGGACCATCGGTGGGTGCCCAGGAGAAAGGGGCACTTAGAGAGCTGCTCCATGCAGTGGAGGGTTTTATTTTTTTGTTTTTTACCCCTGTCCTTCAAACCCATTCATGGGAGCTAATAATGTTCTTGAAAGGCATCCAGGATTTCTTGAGCCAGACTTTGTTATCTCCAAACCTTGCAACCCCGCAGCCTTTGAGCGGCAGGGGAAGGACGCGGCTCCGGCGCTGCTCTTTTGACTTTTGCTGGGAGTGTTATTGGCAGTTGAAAAGTAGAGCTAAGTAGCTGCCTTGAGGGGGTTTTTGTGCGTGTTGTGATTGTACAGACAGATCAAGACGCTCTGTGGCGCGAGCTGTTGAATAAAAACCCGACGTTTCAGCTCCTCTGGAGTCACCAGGCAGCGTTTTGGCACGGAGCTCGTATCCCCTTCCAGGCAGAGCTTTTCACAGCCTAGCTTAAGAAATACATAGGTGGGAAGAGACAAAAGAATCCAGCGAGGAGTCAGATGGCGATACACCCAGACCTGCTCCGGGACATTATCTTTATTCATTGACACCAGCTAATCTGCTCTCCTGATGGACTCGCCTTTCAAGGCTCCACGGCTGAGAGCAGCCCTTGTTTTTCTTGGTGGGTTTGCAGAAACCCAGTCCTGCAGCGTGCTTCTTGGGTGTATTGCTTCCTGATCTCTTTTTTTTTTGGTTTTATTTTTGACTTTCATTACAAGAACAAGGCCTTTCTGTATCAGCCTTTCTGTATCAGCCTCCCTTATTCTCGCCCCCCGTGTTTGGACAACGAACCTGAAAATGCGAAGGACTTGAGAAAAAGCTGGGATTTTATAACTGTGAAGAAGATATTTTGATCCTTTTACTTAATACTTTGGATTTGCTGTTAGAAAAAATGTGTCCGTGCATAGAGAGGGTCCAGGTCCCTTTTATATCGCTGGTGGTTTATACAGTTTTAGTCCCAGCTCTACATTTAGGACAGGGTCTAAGTGCTGTGTGTGTCTGTGCCAGCCAGGTTGGAGAGCCCCCATTTCACTCTTCCCCATCCAGAGGAAGCAATCTGTAACCCGTGCAAAGTTTGCTCTTCTGCAAACTGCTTTCACGTGGGATTAAAAATAGCTTTTACTGCCACGATGAGGAATTAACATTTGAAACCATTTAGAGGGATCCTGGGGAGAGATGATGGAGGGCAGGCGAGAGGGGCTGTGCCTGCCTTGTTTGGGGAGGGTCTTTTCCCCCCCGACACCGATGGGGCAAGGAGCACAACTTGGCCCTCCTGCCCCCCACTGCCACGCTGACCTTATTCCCTTGGTTTCACAGGGCAGCTCCCAAGTTTTCTCCCCGATGGAAAGCCCCTGAAGTGCTTCTTGCTGATACAAGTGGGTTGTGAGCCTGAATTTTAGCCTGGCTGAGCTGCAAGGCACAGCTCGAGCTGGGTTATTCCGCGTGTTATCAGGTAGATAGCATCAGGCTGAAGTGATTCAAGCTGGTGCTCATGTTGGCTGTGATATTTTCAGCTAAAAGCTGTGACTTGCAGAGTGGAACGAGCAGTAGCCCTCCTGGCTGAGGAATGCTTTCTGTGGCCCTGTCTCTTTGAAAGAAAAGGGGGGTTATATACAGGCTGTGCAGCGGGGTGTGCAGCAGTAACCTGAGTTTCTAAAGGACTTCAACTCTGCCAGTGTGGCTGTCCCAGGCTGCTGAAATAAATACATAAAGCTGGGCACCTAGAAATCATGAGGCTGGCTTAAAAAAAATCAATATTATGTGAATCAATACCTTTGGAAAATACTTCTCCATTCATGCCCTTTTTCTGGTGCTCCCGTGGCTGCTCCTTTGTAACCTCAGAAATTTAAACGTGCAAACACAGGGTGTTTGTTTTTTTTTTTTATCCCCTTGGTGTAACTCCAGAGAGCTTCTGAGAAGATGTCAAACACCACGAAAAGTTCACAAAGAGCAGTGAAAGCTGCAGGGTTCCTCTGAGTTGAGTTATTATGGGGCTGGAAAAATAGTCATCACAGCGTAAGGGAGAGTTTTGGAGTTTCTTCTTAAAAGTATTATGGTTTTTTTTACCCCCCCCTGGATTATTTTTAGACGCAGACAGTGACAGAAGGTGGAAAAGGCCAGTGGATTTACAGGGTGCTTTTATGCAAGGAGAGACTATTACTTAAGGGAGTTCAAAGCTTATTTATAAAACAGTAATTACCCTCCCCTGAGACGGAAGCGGGCGGCTCGCGGCGAGGCCGGGACGGGGGCACTACAGTTAATTGGCAAATATGCTTAAAAGCTTCTTCCTGACCTTTTAAAAAACTTTTTGCTGAAACAGGCTGGGGCAGAGATTGAAAACCTGCCTAATGAAAGGCCAGGTTTAATACCAGGACTTAGCTCTAAATGGCTTTTCAAAGGGCTTTGGAAATCCTCCTGCTTAGGGAGCAGGGATGCTCCTGATGCCCCAGAGCGTGGGGTGTTGGGGGTCCAGGAGCTGCTGAGCCCTGAGCCTGGTGGCTCCTTCCTCACATCCCAGCTCTCAGGGTGGCCTAGAGGGGCTGGGGCAGGCTGGCATTGCCCGGCCACCAACCTGGAACCCCTCGGGGTGCTCTGCTCTCCTTCACAGAGCATCTTGGATGGCTCAGTTTAATTCCCACCCTTGCTCTCCTGCTACATTTCAGCCCTCCAGGGAGGAGCAAGCTGGAGACTGAGATGCTCAGAGGTCCCCAGCACTAAGGGGGTGCAGAGCCTGGCTGGCCCCACTGCTGTGCCCTGCTTGTGGTGCAGAGCTGGGCCAGCTGGTTCTGCCAACCGTGCTCTCCTTGAGCACCCCATCCCCCTGGAGGGGGGTGGCAGGGGAGCCAGTGGAGCTCTTGGTTGTCCCTCTGTGCCTCCCACCACGTTTTTCTGATGCATTTGCTTAGAAATGTATTAAAGTGAGGAGCAGAGGGATGTTCTGGATGGATTTCTGTGAGACTTTGAAAAGCCTGGCACTGCAGTGTGCATCCTGTGTCCTGGGCTGGGGGGGGTCTCATCTGGGCTGCACTGTTGTTTTTATTCCCCCTTGGCAGGGTCTGAGGGTCTGATGTGTGGCTGCTCAGGTTTTACACGCTCCCCTCTCGTGGTAACGATCCTGGGAGGAAGATTCACAGCAGCTCATTGGATTTTTCCTTCTCCCTCTGCTCAGAGACAGCTCGCAGATCACAGAGGTCTTCAAATTTATTCATGCATCTCTTAAGTGAGTGGCTCTTGGTCTGAAGAGTCGTTTGAAATGCAAATGGGGAATATTGGAGTGGGTCAGGGCACTGGGGCAGTAACCAGGGCACTGGGGCTGTGGGGACACAAACCACCCTGACCTGGAGCATGTGGGGTGCTGGGACCTGCCCCGTTAGAGGCTGAAATATGGGATGAAACAGCTGAAATTAGCTTCCCATAAGCAGCTGCAGAAAACTCTCCCTGTTGGGACGATTGAAGCCCCAGCGCAGGAACCATTTAGGCAGCTGAGGGGGGGATCAGCAGCACTGTGGGAGCAGGATGAGCTGCTGGGCTCCTCCTGGGAGTGATTTTGTACAACCCAACGTGCTCTGTTGAGGAAAAGCCCCAGCCTGGCGAGCACGTGAGGAGGACAAAACTCTCTCCCAGCCCAGGCAGCAGCTCCACGGTGCTGGGGGGGGGTACGAGCATCCCAGGCGGCCGAGCTCGCTCTACATTTTAACACACAAAATTGATTACAAGCAGGAGAGAATTACATTAATACAGTCACTTGTCACTGAGGTCTTATTAGTAATCTCCACTCATTAGCCTGGAGAGAAGAAGGATGTGACCTTGTCGGGCGTCCTTGCAGGGGGAGAGGCTGACCACTTTGCTGTTGATTTATTACTCAGCCCCTAACCAGCACGTGGCCGTGGGCACGTGTGGGCACACAGGAGGGGTTCCTGCAGCTGGGGGGCAGAGCTGGCCCCCTCCTGGCCTGCACCCTTTGGGCTAGTTTGGCCAGGGAGTCAGCAGGCACCGCATTATGCAAAATAATAATAATAATAATAAAAAA
>NW_008614201.1:0-8329 GCF_000691845.1 Merops nubicus | reverse complement strand
CAACCTAAATGATTTTATGATTCTAAGATTTGCTCATGGCTAAATTTGCTCCAGAGGTGCTTTGTAAGTTTTACCTAACTGTTCTGCCTGTTCTAAGCCCTGCTTAACGGTACTTTTAATAGTGCTTTAGGGATGCTTTTATGGAAATCACCATGCTTTGGGCCCAGCCGTCCAGCCAGTGTTTTACCCAGCAGAGCGTACGCCTGTCTGAGCCGTGAGCAGCCGGTTCCTCCAGGAGGATGCTGTGGGCAACCATGTCAAAGGCTTTACTGAAGAAGTCCAGGTAAACAACAACCATGGCCTTTCCCTCACCCACTGAGCGAGTCAGCTTGTCACAGAAGGAGACCAGATTTGCCAGGCAGGACCTGCCTTTCATGAACCCATGCTAACTGGGCCTGATTGCCTGGTTGTCCTGTATATGGTGCATAATGGCACTCAAGAAGATCTGCTCCATAACCTTCCCTGGCACTGAGGTCAGACTGACAGGCCTGCAGTTCCCTGGATCCTCCTTCCAGCCCATCTTGTAGACGAGTGCCACATTTTCTAACCTCCAGTTCACCGGGACCTCCCCAGTTAGCCAGGACTGCTGAGAAATGATGGCAAGTGGCTTGCTGAGGACTTCCTCCAGCTCCTTCAGTACTCTCGGGTGTAGCCCATCCAGCCCCGTAGGCTGGTCTATGTCTAAGTGATGTAGCAGGTCACTAACCATTTCCTCTTTGATTATGGAGGTCTCATTCTGCTCCCCATCCCCGTCTTCCATCTCAGGGGCCTGGGTACCCAGGGAACAACTAGTCCTACTACTAAAGACTGAGGCAAAGAAGGTATTAAGTACTTTTCCTTATCCTTGGTCACTATGTTTCCCTGCACATCCAGTAAGGGATGAAGATTCTCCCTAGTCATCCTTTTGTTGTTAATGCATTTCTAGAAACATTTTTTATTGTCTTTTATGGCAGTAACCAGATTAAGTTCTAGTTGGGTTTTGGTCCTTCTAATCTCCCTGCATAGCTTCACTACATCTTTGCAGTTCTCGTGAGGGGCCTAGCCCCTCTTCCATAGGCTGTAAACTCTGCTTTTGTTCCTGAGTTCCAGCCAAAGCTCTCTTCAGCCAGGCCTGGTTGCTGCCCTTGCTCCGTGCATTGATTTAGATGCACTTCAGTTGGGCTAATGGTCCTGCCACCTTTTGCGAGGGAGAAGCTCTAATTCCTCTCTGATCATTTTCAGCTGCTTCCATGGCTACTAACCTGTCAATAACCCTTGTGTCTTTGCTGCTGCATGGGTCACCACCCTCCCACCTCCACTGAGATGGCAGACTGAAAGTCAAATGTAGACTCAAATGACCTAAGAGCTGCGCTGGAATGGGTTCTTCTGTTTGTGAAAGAAGAAGAATAATGTAATGCTAGCTGATTTTTCTCATTTTTTTATCATGTATTTAAAAAGCCCAAGTGTTTAAATCTTAAAAATTAACCACACTAAAAACAGGAGGAAAACTAAAACCACAAAGCCTCCCCTAAAGAGAAAATCCACAGTTTAATTCTGAAATTTTCCCTGCATGTAATTTAGTAAAATAAATCATAATGGAATTACATCTCGTTTCACTGAACAATACCATGGGCATCAAAATATTTTATATCTAGATAGGAGGAGGTCGAAGAGATTAAATATTTGAACAGAGAGGAGAAGAAAAAAAAAGGAATAAATGTTTCTTTCTCTCAAAGCAGGCAGGGTCAGTGAGTTTTTTGAAATGCAGTGGTGAAACTGCAGAAGAGGCATCCGGATATAAATTGACCAGATGTATCTCATCAGCACCTCAGGCTACATTCAGCATGAACAGACAGTATTTTCTAGCGAGAATAATGCAGCCCAGTGAATTGCAATGCCTTCTTCATTTTGGCCCCGGCCTCTAGCAGTCTCCTGCTTTGGACTCCCAGTTTAGACCATGAGCTGCATGGAGGCACCTGTCTGCTGTGTGCATACTGAGGTCTCCTGTGTTGCCAGAGGACAGCAGGAGGCAGGTGTTAAGCAGAAGTCAGTCATCATACCAGCAATCTAGGAAGTTACCAGCCTTGTTTCTACTTATAAAGTGACTACACCGAGTGTGAGCTGGAGGTCCCAAGCTTCTTGAAGGTTCTGGTCTTAGCATGCAGAAGATTCCTGATATATATGTCAGCATGGGCTCACTGTGATAATCAAAATGAGTCCCTCTGAGTTAAACTACATGTTAACCTTCAATGACTCTTCCATGACTGTAAAAGAGGATTGGCTCAGGCCTGCCAGACTTGTACACACATTTTCTGAAAACATCGGTGAAATTTCTGGATGATCAAGAGTGTGGAGTTGTTCCTAAATTGTTTTATATTAGTTCAGAGAACACATGAAATGGATCTGCTATTTGATTTAGGAGTTTACAATGTTCCTCAGAAACCTATCTTTTTTTAGAACCTGTAATGTCTTTCTACCTGGCACAGGCAGGATTTCTACTTCCAGTATTTCATAGAATTAGAGTTTGTATAATTCTAAACTTATATTAGAAGCTCTAGCATGTTGCCTCTGTTAAAAAGTGTTAGAAGAGTTCTGAATAAAATTAGTCTGTCAATAATTTCAAATAAACATAAAAAAAACCACAAGAGAGAAAAACCTACAATAAATTTAGGCATATTTCTGTACTTCCTGTTTGTAATTCAAACTCCTAACTTTTGTGGTAAAGTCCTTGCATTTTTATTAATATTAATTCATGTCATTTAGTTTCCAGTTGCTTGGTAACTGTTGACAGGCTTATGCTTGTCATATCCACAAAGAATGGAGAAGAATATGTAACGCAAGCATGAGTCAGTTGTACTGCTGTCTACTCAAAATGTGCTATCCGGAGCAATTCTTCAAGCTGCTCAAGAGTTTATTTTGTTTTATCTTACGCCTTTTTCTGGAATATTTGCATGCTCCTGCTCCTTTTCTCTCTCTCCCTTGCTCTCCACTGCTTTATTTGCCAGGAAAAACCTCCCTAAATTGCTTATTGCACTCAGGTTGTATGTGCATAATGACTAATACTTAAGTCTGCCTCTTATTCCAGTGTGTCAAAAGCCCCACTTGCCCTGTGACTGCCAATGAGCACCTTTGGCTTCTCCTGGGACATTTACTATGCCATGCAATGAATCATTCTCTGCAATACAGTGGTATTTGAGAGCCTGAGACAACAGAAGATTGATTTAATGTAATAACAGAGTAACTATTCATAAGAGATACCGAATCATTGATCTGGATGGGAGATCATCTGGGTAAACAACTGGGAGAGAGGGAAGCATTTAGGATGGTTTTACTTTTACACTCAAATTCTTTTTATGGGCAAAAGGGAGAACACAACTTTATATGTGAAAACAAGAATTTGTTGGTTTAATGAAAAGTTTGTAGAGCATAATAATAATAACAACAGATTATTAGTCTGGTTACAATGCTACATATTCATATCCCATATCACTGAAATTAATACTGGAAATCCTTGATAATAGAGTTTAAAATGTTTTAAATAAAATCTCATTCTTAATATATTTGTTATGCTCACCTTTGCAATGCTCCTTCAGGTGCCAGGCCAGTATGTGTCTATGGAGGGATTATGAGGAGCTGCCAACACCCTGTAGCATTCACAGGGTATGAGAAGGATGCTTGATCTCCCTCCTCTTTACTGGGAGAAACATAGTGGTAGGTTTTCTTATTCCACTGTGTTGGGATCCACTTGGGTTTATATCTATCTATCTGTCTGTCTGTCTAGCGATCTGTCAATCTATCTGTCTATCTACCTATTAGCACAATTTGTTTCTGTGTTCTGTTCACTGGTTCACAGTTACTCACTTTTTCTGTTCTTGTGTTTACCTCTAGAACTGATTTTACCAGAGCCATGCAAGTTTGTACTCCTGTAGGGACTGCTGACTGCATCAGTGTGATTTATTTTAAAATCTCTATCTGCCATCTTCCACACTGATTTCATTCCAGGCAGTTCACTTTGATCCATATGGCATAGCTACTTGCTAAACTATAAACTGCAGCTCAAACAAAACAAGCCTAGGCAACAGGTACCAGATGTTAGACAGTTGCTGTCACAGTTAAACAGCTAAAATCAGCTCTGTCCAAGGCAGCGTCTCAGATTATGCAATTTCATGCCAAAATAAAGCCTGTAGGTAATAAACAGAAATCACATTTACTGGCATATATTATCTGGATTCTGTTGTTCAGTCTTGGTGTAGTACCTTGCTTTGCTGGAAACTAAGTTGACAGGCTTAGACAGAGCCAACTATGACCTTCAGGCAGTCCACAGTAAATAGGTTGACTAGTTTTAATAGATGCCAAGTTTTTTTTTAATTGTGCATGGTATATTGAAGGAAAATTAGTCGTATGGGTAAGAATGACATGCTCTGTGTAAACCATCTCCATACTCACACTTCAGAAATGGCAAACATATCCTTTTCGCAGAGAAAATAAATCAGTTCCAGGCACATGAATTCCAGATACTTAGGATTTTGCCTTTTACCTTCAAAATCTTCCATAAAAAATGTTACAGTTTTGCTAGCTTTTACCAACATTTAGATGAACAATGTGCTCCATACATGTTCACTATACTCAGTACTTTCTGAAGGAAATAGAAAAGCTTTTGTATTTAGACCATTCTTCTCGCAGCAACATCGAATTTAAAAAAAAAAAAAAAAAAAAAAAAATGGGCGCTGGATGTTGAAGTGACTAGGGCTAGGTGAAGAAAGGGGTCTTGAAATATCCCAGTTTTCACAACTTGGTTGATTCCTCAGTGCTGTTGGGAATTCAGACAAGGAGAAAATCTGTTGATGTGAAAATTTGTTGCCAGTGCCACTGGAAACTGGGACATCCAAAGTGATTTTTGATGCTTTGTGCGAAAGTGCACCAAGTACATACATTTGTATAAAATTTCAATGTTCCATACAGAGTATTGAATATCCTGTTTCCCTCATTATACTATATTGGGAGTATATTTTCCCTGTTTCCATTTTACATAAAAAAAAATTCTTCTGTGTAAAAAGGAATAGCTCTGACATCCACCAGCAGAGAAGCAGCACTTGTGAAATTCATTTGCACTTAACAGCAAAGCACTGAAGTGTATGCTTCACATCTTTTGACTTTGTGCTGAAAGAAATGGGACCATTCAAGCAATTAACTTTAGGTGTTTGTTTAGGTACTTCACTGAATCAGGGCATAGTTTAAGTGAGAAAATGTTATCTAATGACTGAACCTTCTTCAGAACCCTTCACTGAAAAATACATTGTCAGTATAAAGCACTACTGTGTTAAACACAGGTAAGACAGTGGACTAGAATGAGTCAAGAGGCAAAACCGAGAAAGGGCAGAGGCAGCAGCCCAGACGTTAGGCACTGCTGGGCAGAATGGCTTCCCTAGTCCTGTATTGTGGCTTTTCTCTGTATAATGCCATACAGTACATACCTGACACCAGAGAACCTCACAGGGCTAGGCCAGGCAGGAGTGAAATGTCCTGGAAAAAGGCTGGACTCAGATGGTGAAACTTCCATTAAAGTGCTTGCCATGGGGAACGGACTCACATGCTGCATTTTGATAACTATTTTCTAAGGTAATTTCCCAGATACAGATATGTAAACTTTTTTCAATTTAGCCAGGAGTTAGAGAGATAATTTCTGAAAAACATGGCCATTGTTCATCTCGTCCTGCATATCTAATGCATCCTTCCCCTTATGTTGCTCATTGTCATTCACAGTCTGCCATTCACAGACTCTTAAAGGCTTTTCATTTCACATCTGGAAGCTGAAGCTGTCTCAAAACTTTCCTCATCGATTTTGTCAGTCAACAAGAAGAATGAGGTACTGAGGCCTTAGGGTGTAATTGTGGGTGCGATTAGCCCAGCAAATGAAACACGTGCATCTCCCTTCTGTAAACATGTACTGCTTTTCTGTGGCAAATGGGATCATAATTTCAATAGTGAACGTCCTGTCTTCTAACTGGAGTTTGTTTTGCTGCATGGTACATTGCATCTCTTAATTTTCAAGGTTTTGAAATGTTGATTTGTAGGTGTCTCTGATATCGGGTTGAACATTTTGCACCCCGTTTTGCTCAAACAGCAACTGTCAAGTTGCACACCAAACAAGAGACTTTAACTACATTTCACATAAAACTGAAGGTAAACAACATCCCTCTGAACAATCTAAATAATATAAGAAACCACCTAGTTCTGAAGTACTAACAATAGACTCATCACAAAAGTGAACTTGTCCAGAACAATAAGGTACAGTTAGCCCATAACTCATGTTCAGGAGTCAGAAGGTGAATGAATAAGGACCAAGTCCAAAGCCTGAATCAATCAACAGGAGATTTCCTCTGGCTTTGATGGGCTTCGAGTCCAGCGTTCTTGATTTAGTTCCATTCCTGCAAAAATCAGCATCAGAAACCCTACTGACAGCAGTGACCCACAAAATGGTGGAAGAGATCCTATTTCAAAATGAAACACAAAAGAATCTTGTCATTTCAACTGGAATGAAATATCCAGAGCTAGATGGACAATGAGGATGTAAGGTAATGACCACACTCCTTAACTCTTTGAGGTCCTTCTGCCCTGTGTAATTCGTAGCCCTGACAAAAGGAAAGTTTGCTGTTCTAGCTACTGAAGTAATTCTAACTGCTTGAAGAAATTTAAGCTCTTAAAGTCATTTACTGCCAAAAATGGAGCACATAGTCATGATGTACCTTCAGGACCAGACAGGTTTTCAGATTTTGCACTTTGAACTTAGGTGCTTAAAGTTGAGCTCAAAGAACTGTAGCATGTTTTATAATTGATGCTTTCTTTTCTTATTCATAGTAATAATATTAATATATTCCTTACTTATTTAATATTTTATTATGCCTGAAGAAATGCTAATGCGTTGTCATTTAAAGAATTACAAGATGTGTTTATTTAGAACACAATCTTGCCCACAGTTTTCAGATACTGAGATTCACATTGTAAATAGAAATGCTTCTGTCATTGTATCAAAACTATTACATTTTAAGCCTACTACAGTAAAAATAATTGACAATTTTAATGAGTCATAACATTTATACTTGCTTTAAATGTTAATGAAAAAATGGAACTTCTATCACGGCATGAGTGACAATGTATCTTGACAATACAGACAAATTTTGAGTCATATAACTATCAAAAGCTTCTTGAGAGCACTGGCAGATTCTGATCTTGCTCATCATGGAGCTTAGAAGGACAGAGTAAATGAATGAGGCTTATGAGTGAAATAACCAAAGGTATGTCTGCTGTTTTCTGGGACATTTCCAGAGAAACTTTGCAGTGGCTTTCCTTGTCCAGGAGCTGTTAAAAAGAAAAATGTCCCCAAATCAAGAAAAAAGGCCACAGTGCCTGAAGTGAAATGAAAATGTACATTTTGTTTTCCTCATGCAGAATGAAGGGTATTCATACAGACTTATATACAGTTTACACATTCTCTGTTTCTGGGAGAAGTGTGTTACAATCCTCACGTGGAGGAAGAGATGTTTCCGTATGTAAATGTGAAGTAACATTCACAGATTTAGTTTTTCTTATCATTTACTTATCATTAACTACCAAAACTCTGATACTGTATTTTTTCTGTAAATGCACAATTTTTTTTTTTCTTTTTTGCTAATTTTTGGTCTCAGTATGGTAACGAGTTCTGAAGTTTTGGTTAAATAAATGTGAAAAAGTATTCTTTTAGAACGGGTTTGAATACGCTGCCTTTTGGTGCTCTTGCATCTTCAGAAAAGAATGGAAGTTCTGATCAAGTCTCTGTGTTGCTCAACATTTTAAATATTTTCACTGTATTATCTTTTTAATAATCCACTTCCCAACATAAACATTTGCAGACTATCTGTCTTTCTCAGAAGGGGAATTAAGTTCTCAATTCTAGTGATAAAGCTCTGTTTCTTGAAAATGGCAAAGTCAGGCTCAACTTCAGGACAGCCAGCCTGCTCAGGTCAGGTCTGCCTTCAGAAGAGATCCCAAATGGGCAGCACCATATGGTGAAAGGGCTGCAGTCCCCACAAAGGATGGTCACTCAGGCAGGACTCTGCCTAGTACCAAATGTTACTTTCCTGTGTGCCTTTTTAGAGGCTTTCCCTTTCTCTGCTTGTGTTATTCATATTTGAATCATTTTGTAAGCACCATATGCCTTCCTTTAAGACTGATGATATGTGATGATTTAGTGGCTAATGTGGGCATTTTAAGTGTCTCTTCTGTACTTTGGCTCCTATGGAGTTCTTTGCGGTATACTAGTCCCTCCAAGGAATACACAGAAGAGGAGTAGAATCATAGAATCATAGGGGTT
>NW_008614200.1:0-45877 GCF_000691845.1 Merops nubicus | reverse complement strand
CTAAATGATCCTATGATTCTATGATTCAATGATCTTCATTTATTAGGAAGGACGCTGGGTTACAACAGCATATTCCTTGAAATGATTTTTGTGATACAGCTTGGGTTTTTTGTTTCTTTGGGGAATAAAAATAGTTAAGTTACTGTGCTCTGGTTTTTATGCCTTGTTTCAGCCTGTCACAGAGCTTTCTTACACTGAAACTGGCTAAACCTTCCCTTGCTAAGATATATTCAGTATTACAAAGGATGGAAAGGGGAAATAAGACTTGAAATTGTCATTAGCTTTAAATGACCTGAAACCCCACAAAACCTTCATTGGACCAAATCCGAATGAAGCTACTTGGTCTAATTGTACATTTTTCAATCATGCTACAAAAGGCATCATTGTGTCCCCACTGGGTTTCCCCTTGTAAGTTTTCTAATGGCTTTCTGTATAAAGAAAAATTCTAAAATGCATAAATGCACTAATCTGGTTACAAACCTCAAATGGGAGAAAACGGGAAAAAAAGTAAAAGTCCTGAACTGTTTACATATTTTCCTTCATCCTAGCTGAACTTGAATATTTACAAAAAAAATAATGTTTAAAAATAAATGGTTTATATATATTGGAGACAGGCAAACCTACAGGACAGATTTCTTGGAGCTGGCATATAAGAATCTTGTCCTGTCAACCTTAACAAGGTTCTGTCAGATTCTTCATGGTCTACTCTTCCAGAAGTTATTTAATATTTTTTTTTAACATCTTTTGGCTACCAAAAGCTCAGATTGTTTTCCCATTTTATTCCAGTTACGCTGTGATTTAATGGTTGGTTTGTTTTTTTTTTTTTTGACAATTTGTGTTTCTTCTAAGACCAAATGACCTACACTCAGCTACACTGAGAGCCAGATCCTACTTTTGCAGCTTTCTTCCACCTATAGACCATAAGTAACAACAGGACTAGGGGGAATGGGGCAAAGCTGGAAGTGGTCAGATTCAGGCTGGACGTGAGGAAGAAATTCTTCACCATGAGAGTGGTGAGACCCTGGAATAGGTTGCCCAGGGAGGTGGTTGAGGCCCCATCCCTGGGGGTCTTTAAGGTCAGGCTGGATGAGGCTCTAGACAGCCTGATCTAGTGGGAGGTGTCCCTGCTCATGGCAGAGGGGTTGGAACTGGGTGATCCTTGTGGTCCTTTCCAACCCTGACAGATTCTGATCTGGTTTAGCAGAGGACTTTAGAGCCCTATTGGCTCAATGGTTGGACTTGATGATCTTGGAGGTCCCTTCCAACCTAAATGGTTCTATGATTCTATGATTCTATAAAGGCATGGTTAGCAGCAATGTTATCTCTGCACATCCATCTATACCCACGTGATGGGTAACATGCTCTAAGGCTTGCCTTTTTCCCAGGTGAACACAGCAAGTCTTGACTGTGCAGAGTAAATCATAGGAGCAATTTCCCATGAACAGCTCCTGAAGAATTCTGGTTTTCTTCTTTAGGGGAAAAAAAATGGAGCAGGCAGGGTTAGGTGGGAATATAACCTCTATGGAGTTTCCCACTTGATTTCTTAAATGTGATGAGTTATCTGAAATTGAGTATTGTCTTCTGCACACTATCCTAATTTAGTATACTAAAACATCCTTAATCTTACAAGTGGATCCTGTTCCTTTCAAACATCCTACTAGCCTTTTCCAGGACTATTACTCCTCCACTAGCACAACCACTGAGCATGTCAGAATATCAAGTTTGTCTGCCTGTTAATTTATTGATATCAGTTTGATCCACCTTACTTTGAGAGTTATCTATATATTAATGCATTCTGTTCACCCAAATTCATTCCTGACATAGCTAAATTTATGTCACAGGCCATTAAATTTCATATTCTAGCACTAGAGTCATTCATCTAGACTGTCAGGGTTATACTGTAAAGGGATTTTTTACAGAATTGCTTTACAAAAGAGCAACTTCCTTTCGTGTCTTAATGTGGTTTATCTTTTCAATGATCTTGCCTGTCCTGGCTTTGTTCAAATCTTTATTAAATGCAAGGATAAATCTTAGTTGTGCTTAACTTCGATGCCTCTTTTTCTACATATAAAACACCCTATTAGGAGCTTTGAATACTAGTGTCTAACCCATTTCAGCTGTAAATATATACTTCAGGTCATGGATGAATCTCTACCATTGCAAAGTATTTGCTAATTGTATTTGGTTTTATTTTATTAGTTCTTGTGGTAGCTTGAATTCTTGTCTTAAATTGCGAGTGTTCGGTGACTTTTAAAATTAAGGCTAAAGCTGGGTTTGGATATAAATCAGTATTCACCCAGTACAAATAAGTCTTCCTTCTAATAAGGTGAACAGATTCTGTCAACAGTTTCCCAGGAGCAGATCTGAGTGTGCTTCCATGTGCATTAAGCTACTTGTAGCAATGAAGAGTAGATGCAAAGAAGGTGCAACCACTAGTTGAAAACTAAGAGTGAGGAAGGGTATGGAACAATTAAGAATTCCTCACTGTGAGATAAAACTCTGAAGGGTCTTCAAATTTCTATCATGTGCATCTAGATCAGCATGTTCAGGCATTTGGGGTTTCCTTTAATATAACTGCAGCACATTAAATGTTAAAATCAGAAGCGAGGAGAAAAAATAGTTTTCCAACATCAGAATTGTGTAATTTTGAAACCAGTTATGAAAAAAACCCAAACCCCACACATACAAACACACACAAAAAAAGCTTTATTATTTACACCTAGGGTATTTCCCTTCAGAAATTTGGAGAAATGTTGGTGCAGAATCTGAGACTGACATTTAAATGATCTCCGGCAAATGAAAAGGGTGCATTTGGAATAATATCAGACAGGGGTTATTCTGCCAACAGCTGGTTGATTGCCTCATTCAGTTGCTGAAATGTTGCACCTCTAGGCTCCGTTAACACCATCCATTTGATGTTCATCTCCAACTGGCACATGCAGTTTCCAATTCTGTTTTCACTGGCACCTAGGCTTTTGTGGAAGAACGGTTTAAAAACGAAAATGGAACAGGAAGAAGTTTTCTGTAAAGCTGAGGTGACTACAGAATGGCATTAAAATTATGATGTGTTAAAGGAACAAACAAATAGAACTAGCAAGGAATATAAAAGATATAAAAGATATAAAAGGAATAAAGAAGAAACAATGTGTTGTGGAAAGAGGATGATAATAGAGAAGAAATGTAGTTTTATATTGGTTTAGTAAGGAGACAAATGTGGGAGTGTTGACCTTGATGCATTTGGATGTTTTCCAGCATTTGTGGAAAAGGTTACCAAAATTGCAGTTTTCCTTCAGTGGATGATTTGTTTTATATATTAAAGTATTGTCTAAATGGCAGAAGTGAGATCAAGACTGTAGTGTTGGATGTCCTGAAAGAAAAGAAGTGTTATCAAGTCAATTCTCTTCATAAAACAATAGTGAAAATATTCTGGAAGAGTCTTCATAAATGATTGTTTTTCTTGAAAAAAACAACTTGCAGGAAATATTCTAATACAACTCAGTAACAATGGAGGAATTCCACTGCAGCTTTTTGTTTTCTTCTAGTAATTTCTGCAATTACTATCTGGTATACTATTGACTGTACAAACCCCTGAGAGTGATTTCAGAGCAAGTTTGTGTAAAAGTTTCCTGAAAAATTATTTAGGAAGGTTTTGTTTGTTAGATTCATTTTTAAGTCGTCAAAACAGAGCTTAAGTATTGCAATTCAGAAGGTAAACACAAGGAAGAGGCATTTAGTAAGTAGCATAGACACCAGTGCCTCTGCTCTGTCATAATACAAAACCAAAGAGGAGCTCAGTAAATTCAACAGCAGGCAAGCTGAGAAAGTGATTAAAAGAATATCACATAACACAGACATATTTTGTGAAACTCATTATCACAAATCGTCCCCACTTGCTGGACTTGTTCTTTGTACTCATGTATGAATGATCAAAGTAAACACAGTTATGAATGAAAACTGGATTTCCATATTGATATCATTAGATCTCTTCTATTTCCTTTGATAGTAGTAAGGCTTGAGCAAGGGTTGACCAGACTGGAACAGAAAGTGGTACCAGGGGGTTGGAGGGTTCTTTTTGTTTGTTTGTTTTGTTTTCATTACCATTCCCAGATACCAGATCTGTAAAATTTCTCATCATCTCAAAGGACATTTCTGTACACACTTCAAAATTATTCTACATTTTCCTCTGTTCAGCATATATAAGAAGCTACTGGTCAGAAAGCAGACTTTGGTTTGCAAAGCTGTCATCCTGCCAGCACTCAGGTTTATAGATGTATCTCCCTTATCTGAGACAATCAGACCAGTAACACAAAGGATACACATAAAGATCAGCTGGTCCTGCTTGACTGAATATATAGTGAAGGCTGAAGCAGCTGCCCAAATTTAGCACCTGCATATAGCTACTGAAATTTGACCTCTGGGTTTTTTTGTTGAATCCCCAGCTGCTGCTCAATAATCTTGCAACAGCAGTATCAAAGAAGTCAGCTTTGGAAAGAAAGCAGATTTTGTTGCTTTATTCTGTTTTCTTGTGCCCTTGGGACTAGAGCATTATGGGGAATGGCATGTTAAGCTACCTCTTAAAGGTGATCCAGAATGCAATCTGGCAATAAAAGAAAAAATGTCCTTGTAAAATAGAAAACAGAGTTGCTACTGGAGGTTAGATTAAATATGAAGAACTCCAAGGAATTTGCAGTCTGGCTTTTTAGTCAGTATTTCAGGAAATGACACATTAAGGTCTGAAATTTGCCTGAAATGTAGGCATGGTTTCATTTCATTGTGGTTGGCTATTACTTTTTGGCTTGATGGTTTGGAGCAGCTGCTGGTTTTAATCTAAATTTCATATTTTATTTTTGGCAAGGATTCCTTTATCTCTCAATAGATTTTTTTTTTTCTCCAGGATTTTGATGTATTTATTATAAATAGAGAACAATAATAGATAATAATTGTGAGCTGCAAAGATAAGGCAGAGGCAGGTGGCTTCATGTGACTCAGTGACCTATAGGTATTAAAAACCATCTGATGCCATTAATTTTATTAAACCTTCTCAACTGGTCTCCAATGATGATGGATACAGTTACTGCACCCTGATCCTTCCTTCTCAGACCTACCAATAAGCTTCTTCAGGCAGAAGGAAGGATGTTATTCTCAGTTGACTTCAGCTTGGATAAGGTTTGCTCTGATGGAAAAGACTGTTGGAGGATTCCCTGATTAGGGGATTGGCTTTAAGATACTGCTTAGTAAATCAATTTCTGCCTACAATTGGTCCTGCTTGTTTCCTTTCCCCTTTCTCCTTTCCCTTATTGTGCTTAATAATTTTTTTTAAATATAATAATTAAGTATTAATAAAATAATTCTTACTAAGGAGCCAGCAGAAGGTCTTGGCAGTGTGTGGTTTTAAAAGAGTCTGGAATAAGGAAGGAAAACAAACCCAAAGTAAACCTTTAGTGTAGCAGAATATTGAAAGTTTCTAGCTGTGAACAAACAATATTTTTTCTGTCTTGAAAGGTGACATAAGGATGCTGGGTTACAGTTAATGTTTCAGAAGTCTGAGGGGGGAAAGAGATGTACAGTGTGTGCTGTAGGTGTTAATACCACTTTGTGCACACTCATTATAAGACACTCTCAGGAGAAAAATCTCATATGTATATAGAAATCCAGTGATTGAAAGTTTCCCTTTTCAGAGTAAAATTATGGAGGAATGGAAGTATCTGTTTTTCTGAGAGTCCAGAGCTTGTCTGTTCTCTTTGGTGCCTGAAGTTTTTATCCCATGACATGGGGAAGCTCCTATTCATGATGTCAAACCTAAAATGCTATGAATGTGTTCAAGCACATTGCAAATGAGTCTCATCTCAGGAAAAATCATTATTAAAGAAGTTTCTCCACTCCAGGTTTCCTGTACTGGAGTCACAGACATCAAATCTCATAATTTATTAAATTGGTACAGAAAAACAGCTCAAGCTGGATGCCTCTGGAGAGGAACTCCAAACAAAGAGATCTCTGTGCAATTATATCCTTACAATCTAATTTCCCCTTCCTTCACATGATGGTTCACTTTAACGGTAATATTTGGGCCCGGGGTCTTCTTGTTCCTCATTGGATCCTCCCTCTGTCTCCAGGCTTGTTGTTCTTTTTCTTATCTCAAGGATGCAGCTTTTGCTGATGAATGTGGCTACTTTATTTGTTACAGAATGCACCAGTCTTGGGGCCTCCCTTCATGTAACTAAATAAGTTTAGTGTAACTTCACTGCTTGTGGCCTGAGGCTTTGGTGAATGTAGTTACTCATGCTAAGTAAGTTATGCTAAGCAAACAGTGTATCAAATCACACAGAGCAATTCATTCTGTTTAAGACTTATTTAAATCAAATGACTAGTATTCCTTAAGAATTTTCTCAAATTTGGAAATAAAAAAAAAAAAACAAAAACAAAAAACACACTTTTGGTCTGTCCTTCTAGTAGGAGTTTCTAATTGCTAAAAAAATTCCATTTGTCCTCCACATCACTATATATCCCACCCACAGAGCTGGAGTATCAGTGTCTTTGTCTCACATGGCTAGCACGGCAGTAAGGTGCTGGTTTGCTCTATGCTACTTGGCATTTTTGTGTTAAACATGCCATATGGGAGGTGTTCCTGTGGTTTTGTTAGTTTGAAGAGGCTGGGATGGTGGCTACCAAGGTCAATAACCACTTACTGCAATTATCACGCTGCAAACAGCTACAAACTGCAAGGTTACGTGGTTCAAGACCAAGTGGGCATCAAGAACTCCCCTCCTTGAAATGCACATTTTATTGACAGACTCTGTGGGTGGGATTCAGCTTTGAATTGTAGGGGCGGAGTTTAGTTTGAGACGTCTAAATCTAGACCTCTGTGTAGATATTCCTTGTGAGACAAGTGTCTTGTTTTTCATTAAAGTCGTGAAGAAACGTGGAGAGATATTCAGCTCACCCTGAAATATGTATTTGTATGTAGTCAGCTGATTCACAGCCCTTCAGTCATGAGGGTGGATACTTCTGCTGCTCCTCTTCATATTACATCAACCTCTTCTTGAATCAAAGGCAGTTCAAAAGTTAATCAAAGGAAAGACATTTTTATTTCTTCTTGTAATCAGCAGAATTCCTCTTTACAACTTTGGGTGTTATGTAAGCAAACCGTAATGGGCTTCTTGTCAGCCAGGTGTTTGCTACCAGCAGTGAGGAAAAGAAACTGGTATTCCAGCACAATCAAGCTCCTTGTGATGCTCTGCAACCTTTGCTGCATCATTATCCTCCCATTAATTTCAAATTAATAGTGCTTACTTTGGATAATGGTAACTGAGGGCAGGGGTGAGGAGGCATAATATTTTATTTATTTTTTAAAAAAAAAAGAAAATAAAACAAAAACAACCATCTTAATAACTTTTCATCCTAAATGCCTGAGTAGAATTAGTAAGTGACAAGGACTAAAGGGAGATTTCTACTTTAACTTATTTCTGGGTGGAGAGAAGACAAGCAAGTTTCTCTGACTGTTTACTTAGTAAAATTGGACAAGCAGATAGTAGATCAAAGTGGTTTGGCTCTTGGATTCACTTAAAACAGTGGATCTGGTCCTGTTTTTGCAAAATACAGCCATGTATTCATAGTGCTGCCTCTGCAATGATAACACATGTTAAAGCAAATGATCTCAAAGTATGCTAGAAACATTCAGCGACCCAAATTTCTCCAAAGAGTTATTACTTGGGGAGAGGGAATAAGGAGCCTGATCTTATTTGCACAGTCTAACTTTACACCTTTTAAGGTTGTCAGACTCAAGACTTCCTTACAAAAGAGGAAGACTTCAGGCAAGGCCCTGAGAGCACACTGCCTGGCACCAAAGTGTAGTGTGATCTGGGCTACCTGTGTATTTAGGAGACATGAAGAACCTGGAAAGCACTCTGTTCTGGAGACTGACCTCTTACAGGCACAGACCCACGAAATCTCCACATTTATTTCTGTTCCTGCTCTGAAATACAATTCACTTAGACATGGTAAATCCTTCCTCATCTTTGCCTGTATCCAAGTGTCTGGATGCTGAGCTTGCATTTCAAGTAACACTTGAGGCACGCTTGAACATGCACAGTACATGAAATAAGCATGGGACTCTGACTGGCTGGCTATGAAAGTGTGTTTTAGACTATACTATCTGGTACACTTAGACTTTCTTAGTCTCCAAAATAGTGACAATGTACTGGAAACAGTCCTCAATTTGTCCTAAATTTTGTGCTGTGACTGGATGTTATCTAGGAGGACATGCTACCATGGATAGAAAATATTCTAGGAAATGCTGGTTGCAATTTAATTATCACTAAAATATATCTCTTTCTATCACACTTGGATAAAACTGATTAGTGCTTTCAGACAAGAATGGTCTGAAGACTGAGAAGACAGAAAGTCCAAAAAGCTAATGCATAAGCCTTTCTTCCTTAGGAAATAAGGGTAATGAAGTATTTTATAAACTGTATAGTATTCCTGCAATATTTTTTTCTACTAAGTAAGTCTGGGGTTGCTCCACTGATCTCATGACAAACAAGCAGAGTAATATAAAATGTAAATTAAAGTGAGCCTGTTAAAAAAATTGTACTCCCCAAATGCTAATTATAACAAAAAGAAAATTAAAATTTTAACAAGAATGCAATAAAAGAAGGAATTTAAATATTCCAAATGTATTCAGATATAGCACTTAATTGGCACTAAGCAAGTTTAAGTTAGGCAGCTAACAAGATAAATACTTTTGATGACAGAAAATTAATGTACTGGCACAGCAAAAGGCTATTTTATTTGGTATTTTATATGTGTTATATGACAATTTAATTAAACACTGAAGTAATCCAGGCAAATAATTTCCTAGTGAAATAAACCAAGAATGATCAACTTCCTTTTCTTTAAAGGATCGATGCAGGGTGACACCTAATTCATGCTTTATGACTCCACAGTCTTAAATTTTATGTAAAAATTAATGAGACAAAATAGATTTTTAAGGGCTGTTTTTTTCACCATCACACATTCATGGTAAGTCAACTCAGTCTTGCTAGAAATAAGCTCAAATAGACAAACAGCCCTTGTTCTTGTTGATGTTATTAAAATATTTTTGTTTCTAGTGGATTTTATTAGAATATTAATAGGTGTAATTCTAGGAAACTATTAATTACTGTTTGTTATTTTAAAGTTTCATTTATGAGAAATGTTTCTTTTTTCGTAAACTAGACATAATTTTAGGACTGGAGTATCTGGCTTGACTTGAGGCAGATAGAATAATTTTGGTAGGAAAAGACCTTTAAGATCATCAAGTCTAACAATTAACCTACCACTGCCAGGTCACCATTAACACATGCCACTCAGCATCACATCTGTACCTCTCTCAGATACCTCCAGGGATGGTGACTCAAACTCTTCTTGGGCAGCCTGGTCCAGTGCTTTACAATTCTTTCTGTGAAGAAATTTTCACTAATATCCAACCTAAATCACCTGTGGTGCAACTTTAGGCCATTTCTTTTTATCCTATTTCTTGTTAGGAGAACAGACTGATCCCCACCTCACTACAACCTCCTTTCAGGCAGTTGTAGAGAGTGCTGATGGTCTCCCCTGAGCCTCCTTTTCTCCAGGCTAACGAACTCCAGCTCTCTCAACCGCTCCTCATAAGACTTGTGCTCTAGACTCTCCATCAGTTTTGTTGCCCTTCTTTGGACACACTCCAGCACCTCAATGGCATTCTTGTAGTGAGGTGCCCAAAACCAAGATGCAATCTCACCGATGCCCAGTACAGAGGTGCAATCACTGCCTTAGTCCTGCTGGCTGCACTATTTCTGATACAAACCAGGATGCTATTGGCCTCCTTGGCCACCTGAGCATACTGCTGGCTCATATTTTGCCAGCTGTTGACTAGGACTCACAGGTCCTTTTCCAACAGACAGCTTTCCAGCCGTTCTCCTCCAAGCTTGTTGAGTTGCCTGGGGTTGTTGTGACCCAAGTGCAGGACCTGGCACTTGGACTTATTGACCCTTATGCCACTGGCCTCAGCTCGTTATCAGCCTGTCCAGATCCCTCTGTAGAGTACCCTTATGCCACTGGCCTCAGCTCGTTGATCAACCTGTCCAGATCCCTCTGTAGAGTCTCCCTACTTTAAAGTAGACAACGCACCCACCTAACTTGGTGTCCTCTGCAAACTTACTGAGAGTGCTCTCAATCCCCAATCATGATAAAGATATGAAAGAGAACAGGCCCCAGTACAGAGCCCTGGGGAACACCACTTGTGACAGGCTGCTGACTGGATTTAACTCCATTAACCATCACTCTTTGGGCCCAGCCATCCAGCCAGTTTTTTATCCAATGAAGCATATGTTCATTCAAGCCATGAGCAGCCAGTTTCTCCAGGAGAATGCTGTCGGAAGTGATGTCAAAAGCTTTACTAAAGTTGAGGCAGACAACATCCACAGCCTTTATTTCATTAATTCACTAAGTGAGTCATCTTGTCACAGAAGGATATCAGGTTCATCAAGCAGGACCTGCCTTTCACAAGCCCATGCTGACTTGGTTGACCAGGTTGTCCTGCATGTGCCATGTGATGGCACTCAAGATGATCTGCTCCATAACCTTCCTTGGCACCGAGAGCAGACTGACAAGCCTATAGTTTCCTCCTTCCCTCCCTTCTCATAGATAAGCATCACATTTGCTAACTTGCAGTCAAATGGAACCTGCCTGATTATCTAAGACTGCTGATAAATGATGGAACATGGCTTGGTGAGCACTTCTGCCAGCTCTCTCAATGCCCCTGGGTGAAATCCATCCAGCTCCATAGAACTCTGTGGATCTAAATGGTATAGTAGGTCACTCACCATTTTCTCTTGGATTACAGGGGCTTAATTCTGCTCCTGTGCCTATTGTCTAGCTCAGCAGGATGGGTGTTTACTATAAAAGACTGAGGCAAAGAAGGCATACAGTACCTCTTCTTTTTCCTCATCCATGGGCAATACATTTCTCCCCTGCATGTTGTTACTGTATTTATAGACACATTTTTTATTGTGCTTTATGGCAGTATCCAGATTAATTTCTAGCTCAGCCTTGTCTCTTCCAGTTTTCTCCTTGCCTAGCCTCATGAAATCTTTGTAGTCTTCCTTAGAGTCTTGCCTCTTCTTCCATAGGCCACAGACCTTCCTTTTGTTCATGAGTTCCAGCCAAACTGTTCCACTGTGATGGTAAGGTAACTTGTTGCTGTCAAAGACTGTGAAGAACCTACAATTTTCTCTATCAGAAGTGTGCAGGTCAAACAGCAAGCTCAAAGAGGATATTTGGAAACAGAGTCAGAAGGAGGTGATGAGCCACCATTTGCATGATGTCAGCATACTTACTCAGAAAGCAAGAGACCTATATCTACTTTTTGGCCCAGAGTGGAGGTTTTCTACCACTCTAACCACCAAAGCATAGACCAATCAGTACAGCAGAAGGATGAGGCAGAGACTTGGAAACCTTGCAGCTTATCACCTAAGGAAGATAAAGAAACCATGTAGCTGGATGAGCCAAGGAAGCATGTCCTTTTAAACTTCGTTGCTGTGCAACATGAAGAGGCACAAGACCCAGCATGGAGCAGGAGTTCTTTTGGAGCCTGCTTTGCCCATCCTTTGAAAGTGTAATTCGTGCTTTTTTAACTTTTTGAAAGAAAAGATTCACATGCCTACCCCAGATTTGAACTTTACAGAAAGATAAAGCTGTATTCTTTGATGATGTAAATTGTCATTATTTTATTCAAGAATTTCATCTTTTATTACTCTTGTTGAAAGCAGGTGTTTGATGACCTGATTATATTGGCTCATCTCCTTAGAAAGCTGAATTTGTGAAAGCTCTCATCAGGCCAGAGCAGAGGCCAAGCTGTCTTAGTGCTTGGGCTTTTATCAATTAATGGGAATTTTGCCACAGTCTTCAAAGGCACTAGATTGTAGTCCTGATTCAGAGTTTTTGTAATCATGTCCCCTAGCTCTGGGGTCTTAGATTGTAGATAGACATAAAAAAGAAATGAAAATTTTTTAAAAGATCTCATTTTTTTCCCTAAATTGTTTTAAACTATTACATTCAATCACACTATTTCATTTAGGCATACATGATCTATGTTTTTATGTCAAACTTAAAACACTATTAAATTTCTCTTCCAACAAGCTTTACTCTTTTTTATTTTTTTCATTTCCATTTCTGTTGATACATTAAAGTTCTGTCCAATCACTGAAAACACAATTGGACATGAGATTTTTTTTCAGTTCTCTGATTTGACTGACAAGTAGAAGGCTTCAGAAAGTATCAGATATAAAATAATGTAGTCATTAAATTCACTCCTTTCTTTCTAACAAATGGAGACAGAGCAGCTTGCCCCAAGAGTACTTGAAATTTTGCAAATCTATGTTTTTGACATGAATAAAGTTCTTCAGACATTAAATAACCAGCTCCTTCTTTGTATGTGTGTGAAAAGTAAGGGTCTTGTTTCTTACAAATGTAAAAATAATATATTAATTCAGCTGCAGTGATAAGGGGATAAAACTAGTGAAAACAAATCCTTACCTATTTTCCTTCATCCTTATACAATGAATCAATGACTCGACATTGTGGTCTGATGACCCAGATAACTGAAATAGTTTAATTAATGTATCAACACAGATTGTGTTGAAAAATCTCCACACATCACAGATCCACACAATTGCTTTTGACACTTTAAATCTCTAACAGCTCAGCAACCTATATAAGCAGATAATGGCTGTGCAGTACATTGTGCAGCACTTGAATTGGGAACATATCTTCTGGTGGAACTGAAAGCCTTGTGTCTGTGGAGTGACTCTGATCTTCTGTGTATAAAAATTAGGTACATTTTTAAGCACTTGTGTTGTCTAATTCCATGCTGGATTAGTGTTAGTTGGAGTGCATGAAAGTGTCCAATAGAATTCTCAAGCTAGATGCCCTGCGTGTATATATGTTCCCTTAAATAATTGTTCTCAATAAGCAGAATAAAGTCTTGCTTGGAAATAGGGAATGTATGCTGATGAAAAACAGCAACTATGTTCTAGTCTGTTTTTTGGTTTTTTTTTTTGTTTTTTCCCTCTGGAAAATATGTTAGGGCAAAATGTCACTCATTGACACTATGCTGCAGGACACACCACTGTCCTTCCACAATTTTGGGGCTGATTGTCCTGTTTGTCATCATTTCTCCATTGCCACTCAACAGCACAAAACGGTCGGTCCTGAGCTGTAGCGCACGCAAAGTGAGGGTGCTCCTCATGGTGGCAGTTCTGCTTCTCTGACGGTATGCCCTTCCTGGGCACAGGCCTGAATTATCTCTGATAAAAGAAAAGAAAAAAAAAAAAAAAGACAAAAAAGGGCTACATTCTGATAGTAATCCTAACATTAGACATTGTTTTCTGTAGTGGTGCAAGCCTGATGATTTCACCGGGACACATCCTAACATTCAGAGGAAAGAGTCATACTGGATTTGTCTCACTGATGCTCCTCACAGAATAAAGTAGACTGGACATCAGAGTGACCATGCCCTTTGGATTTTGTGGCTGCCTGACAAGATGTGGGGAAGAAAAACAAACCAAAAAACAAACAAAAACCCCCCAAAAACTAGCAAACCTAGTAATACTTTATCCTTGTTTAGTTACTGTTCTGAGTTCAATCCTGCTGGGTACTTCGTATTCTGATTCTTCTTGAATACACTGATTCTTGTGTTCATCTTTAAATATATGAGAAATCCCAGCAGATCAAGCTAAACATGTGTTTGAATGTTACAATAATGCTATAGTGTTCTCCACTTCACAAGATGAAGACTCTTCAGAGGATCTTGAAATCTTTCTGAAGCTTTACTTAATTTATCTTTGTGATATCTGTGCAACAAATGCAATATTGTTCCATTTCTTAGGACAGCAAGCTGAGCTATGGAAAGGTAAAAGACATGATACATCTGGGAAAGCGTGAAGAATGGAATTAAAATGTCTGGGCTATCTGTCTCGTGATATATATACTAAACAACATTAACCATGAAAATGTCATTATGTCTTCTTTCTATAGCTGTGCAGATCAGTAAATACTATTTTGTCATTGTCAATAACAAACCACAGGCATCAAGCTAACTCTGCAAGACCTTAGGACTTGTCTGTTTTTGTTTCAACTTGACCTTCCCTGCCTGGAGTTATATTTAAGCTTCTTTAGCTGTAGCAGCAATTTCTAATGACCAGGTAGCAATTGCCTAATTTATTTTAATTTTGCTTCTTTTTTTGTGTAATTGTGCAGTGCAACCATATGACATATAGTGCTAAACAGTGTTTGTTCTGTGTAGTGTCAGCTACCCACGACCCTAGAATAATGATGTAGAGGAGTATTGTCATGGGATAATAGCAGAGCCTTCAAAACTGGGGACACAAGATGCACTGCAGAGTGTTGGGAAAGGGAAGACAATATGATGCTGAAAACCTGAAGGTTATAAACAACTTGCCAATGGTCAATTAGGAGAATGTAGACCAGGGAATAGGGAAAACTGGTTTTAGGGGTAGCAATGAGGAAACAGAGAAAATATTTTGAAAAGTTATGAGCCTTCATATGCAATGGAACAGCAGATAATAGCAGAAAAAAGGAAGTGTAAAACACCACTGAGAATTTATAAAATGTAATATGTATTTTTTCCTGTATTACTTTGATCTAGAATTGTAACAATTCTTTGAGAAGGCTGTTAAGTTTGCAATTTCACTAGTAAGGCATTCTTGACTTTATATTTGTTTCCTTTTGCCCACAACAATGTTTTCAATATAATAATTTTTTACTTTTGAATAGCATATATTGAAATGTATAGAGTTATGACTTTTTTTTTTCAGGTTTATTCTTTCAAAAGGGAACCAATGTAGCAATCAAAAAAAAAATCATGTATGGGATAATTTCTATTTCTTGAAAGTATAAGAAAATTGCATCGATTTTAATTATAGTGTATAAGTTAGTGTATATTTGCATGTATTACAATCTGACTCTACTAAGGATTTTCTTTTCTTTAAAAATAGTTGTATTCAATCTGAATGGAACTATTTTGATGGACCAATCTGAAATTCTTTTTTTCTTCTGTTCTAAGATTAACTTTTTCAATTATATTTTTTTTCTAGTAAATGATTTGAAATAGTTTTTGTTTTTTTATCAATCTTGACTTGCAGTCCTGTTTTGTTCCATGTGAATTGTAGAAAAAGGCTTAAAGTAACACAGGTCTGAAGGATGAACAGCTAATGCAGAGAGGTTGAGCAAAAGAGAGGTGACATTCATGTGACTAAGACTTCACTAGAATAAATCAAGTTGCTTAAAGCTAGGCATTTAAGATCATTAGAGATGTTCTGCAGACATCTGTACTCAGGTGGTAAATACTACACAAAGCTTAGGGCAGCCACACTCTTCTCCAGCTCCAGATAGAGATTACCCACAGTGCTCAAAATGGCACCAAACACTTACATGGATGTGCTCTTACCTTGTTGAGCATTAAAAATACACGCTTTAAGCAAGTTGTCTATAATCCTTTATTGGTCTTTGCAGGAAAACAGGTAGTAGAAGACATTTTTTATGAAAGATGCAATTTTTTTTTTTAAAGTAGGGGCCTAAAATGTGCCGGATATGTCACTGGTGAAAATATCCACCTCTCTACCAAGCATAGCATTGGTCTGGTACAGTCCTGCTGATATCATACACTCAGTGGGATGAATACCACCTGCCATTTGTTGAAAACATTCAACAGCAAGATCTTCACTGAATTATGCTTTGCTAATACTTTGCTAGTGGATTTGCAGGTTCATATTTTGCCTGCATGGGGTTTAGAATCTCATATGCTGCATACTGTTCTCCAAGCTGCATAGATCTATTGATTTGTCCAAGAGCAATACTGCAGCTCATCAGCTTCTTAGTATCCTACGCTTATTTGCTACATCCTAAAATTGCACAGCATTTGTCATCTATGACAAGAGAGTTGGGTATATGTCTCTATAAGACATAGCTTGCAGCAAAGTGGTACTTCTGAGAAATATATCCATCTGGGTTGGTTACGTCACTTGATTTTAGGAATGGCATCCTTCACAGTGCTTTTCCCTGGAAAAGAAATGTTGACGTGAGAATATTTGGTACAAAACTATTGGTGACTTATCAGATTACATAGGCAGTCTAAAACAGATCAGAAGTTTGTTGCCACTTAAGCTCCAGATTGACAGGTGAATGAATATAGGTGTCTCTATATTACATTAACACTTAACTTCCCATTTGAATCAATGGAATTTTGAGCACTTTGAGACTACAGAGAAAATTGTTCTAAATCTAACACTTACTGACAAGTTAGCTGAATGATTCTCTGAACTCCTGTATTTCTGCTCAAGGGATTCAGGTCAGATGCCCACATACAGACACTTACTGCCACTTAGGATCTTTCAGGACATTCACAAAATATAATAATGGCTCTGGCAGATATGACACAAGAAGCTTATGAAATGCATGCATTCCTGGAGTGGGTGGTCCAGAAATCCAAGCATGTAAACTTGCAGAATAACGTGAAAAGCTGATACATTAGGTAAAAGTAGTAAAAAGAAGAATGTGGAGGCCTTCAGCTGTGAGGAAAAGTTATTGCTTGCTAAGTGTCTTGGTAAGGGGAGCTTTATTTCAAGGTGTGAGGGGGTTGGAAGTGAATGTGGGAGGCCCTTCCACCAGCATACAGCTGTGGGAGCTCTTTCTGGATGACACTCTAGTGACAGTTTTGGTTCTTCTTTCTCCTCATCAGCAGTCTGCTTGACTGGAATCCTCACCGATTTTTTCAGAGTTTCACATATCTCTGCTGTGTTGTGCAGAAATTTTACAGTCCCAGAAACACAATTTACATCAATAACACAATTGTTTCCTAACACAATTTACATCAATACTTTAAACTTGTAAACTCTCCATTGCAATAAACACATGATTTCAAAGTAGGAAAAAAAAAGAATAATTTCTTTAAATCATTTTCAAGCATCCTACTTAGGGCTTGTCTTTGAAATGGTCTATACACTGTGAGAAAATATTAGATTTGTGGTGTGAGGAAATATTCTGAGGTGTAGTCACCTTTAAAGCCACTTAAGTCCTGTGGAAACAAGGAAAAACTCATAGCAAAAAATCCTTGTGACATGCTGGAGATTTGAGTGCTCTCGAAAAGTGATTTTCAGGCTTTTGTGCCCAGAGAAAGGAGACAAACTGAACTAAGAAATAAAAGAAGCAAACAAATTTTAGAAGAGCCTTATGATTTCAGGGTGTCCCGGTTTGGGCTGGGATAGAGCTAATGCATATTTCTCTAGAAGGGGAGGAAGCATCTTTTCTTCTCCCTGACACATGGTCTTCTCAAGTGCAGGAAAACTTAATGTCACTTTTCACCTTCATTGTCATAACCATGAAAGCCCATTTTCATTTATTTAGGCTTTCTGTCAAGGAAAAGATTGTGTTTCTTTCCAAAAGAGTATGCTGTTTGAATTCTACCCCCCCTTACAGAAATATTTTAATTGCTGATACTTCATAGTTCAGTTTTGAAAAACACTGTTGTTTTTCTCATTCTGCTTGGTCCTATCTGTCCCCCAGTTTGGAGTGTGAGGCACTTTGTTGCTAGTCTTTTTTCTCAGGCATGGATTATATCTACACTTGTTGAGAGCTCAATGTAAAAGACATTTCATACTAAATGCTAGTGCAAATACCAGCCTGTATTGTTGTGCTTTGTTACCCTAAGGAAACAGGGGACCAAGAGTCTTTGAAGTATTCTATATACAGGAGGAAGGAAGACACAGAAAGCAAATATTTCCTTAGTTATTGTCACCTTGGTAAAAGGGATCATAAAAGTCCTCAAAAACTATGACTTATGACCCTAGTTATCACTTGTGTTACAGTTAGATCCAGCTAGAAGATCTAATTAAAAAATGTGAGCTCCATTCTGTTGGTTCCTAGACAAACACTAAGTTATTTTCACAGGCATGTTATAATATTACCTACTTAAAGGACCTTTCTGAGAGTTTTGTCATCTTCAATAATAGTAGTAATAATAATTCAGCATTTTCATGTGTATAGCTAGGGGATAACTCCTATCCTCACAGTGTAGTTCTATAATGTCTAATATTCAAGTTCTAAGCTCAGTTTTGGTATCTAGTGTATAATTTTTTTCTTACTTTTTTCCCCCCCCTGTAGACCTGGAGATTCAGATTAGAAACAGCATAAAGCTAGAGTCACTGCAGTAGTAAAAGAGTTCCTGCAGTAATACCTGCACACTTTTATGTGACTTCTGCATGAAAAATATGACTGAAAAAACCCACAAACAAACAAACAAACAAAACCCCAGAAACCAAAAACCATGCAACTGTTGATTTGTTTAGCAGATCCGGCTTTGAAAACACACAAGGAGGAAAATTATGAAAATAAAAGGTGTTATTTTTACTGACATTCATATTTTAGTTAGATTCTGTTTGCAAAGTGTTTTCTTATGCTTGGATGATCAGCATTAAATAAATTGAAGTGAAAATGTGCTGGATAAGTGTTATTAGTAAAAATATGGATTGCTAGCTAAAGTGATGTTTCATGATACAATGCAAAAAATAAAGTAAACAAAAACAATTGAAGTAGAAACTATTTTGCATTGAAAAGTCAATGAGTATTGATTTTGATATGAACTGTTTGTTTTGTGCCGCTAGCTCTGTAAAAGATTTTTATATTTTCAGAAGAATAATCTGACAGCTAGAAGCGTAGAGGATTTTTCTCATTGAACTAACTAATAGATGTAATAAAACAGTCACAGAGCTTTTGAAGTTACAAGGTTTTTTATCTATTAAAATGCATAGATCACGATGCTGATTCTGCTTATTCTGACATTTAATTGAAAATTAAACTACATCAAAGAGGCTATTAAGGCATGAGATTAAGCAGGTGGACTATCTTCTCTAATGTCAATAACCAACTTTTGTAGCCACTCTGAGAATACATTTCCAGGAGAAGGCAGAACCTGCCAATCAGGGCCTAAAGTTTGGGAGCATCTCTCTCTGGCTTGGTTAGTAATGGAAAATTCTTGTCTTTCTGGTTATAGTGGATATAATCACATTTTCTCTACCTCAAAGCCCTTTGCAATACTAAAAAGAGAGAAATTAGCATATAATCAAAGCAGTGTGTGAATGTGAGTAAATAACTATGTATATTTAATGAGTGTGGGTAAGACCACTAAAACGTTTTACTCTCCAGTGTGCATCATACATCCTGGTGTGATTCTGGCTGTGCAGACAATACTCTGTTCTCACCATGTTGGATCACTGTTGTGTACATCCCTGCATGAACAGACATGCACATTTACACAGAGTTGTCCACAGGATTCAGGAGGAAATCACGCTAGGAGCTTCCCAGTGGAAAGATAAGCTTTGCTGTTTATCCTGTTTAAAGTGCACTTTATCCAAAACCTATCTGGGGGAATTGTACATTTGCAAGTAAAAGTAGATTAGCATAATTTAATCAGCCTAAATTTGCTGAACACTCTTGTCATCTCCTCAAAGACTTAATATTGCACTTCTTTTGCCTGACCTTTGCTCACTCTGACAATAATCTCTGAGAATATTCCAGAAATATTTATATTTGACTTGTTAGGAATCATGCAACTTTTAAAAATTGGAAGCAGAAAGAAGCTATTTAGGAAATCTTCCCTATATAAATGCAGAAGTCTCCCTGGTTTTGCATTTTGCATCATAGCCATTAGTACTAACTGGCAATAGTTTTTAAAAAGAAAGATAAACCAAGATAGATTTCAATAGTCAAGAGATTTTAGTGTTAACAGGATCTATTTCAATGTTCACTGAAATCAACAGGATGATTGTTTTTGTTATGATGCATATAGAGGAGTTACTGCAGCTTATTGTTAACAATAAACCTTTTTGCTTTTCCAGAAAGAAACGGTTCTGGGTTTTATCAAAAGCTCACACAGTCTCACACTGAGTCTGTAGCATTGGCCACTAGTGAGTGGTGTAAGAAAAAAGGACAAGAATAGGACAAGAATGTTGCAGTAATTTCTAGAAACTTTTCCCAGCACCATGGCTGGTGATTCAGAGGCTTTCTAACTAGAAGATCTTTCCTCATATTCAATAGTCTGTGATAGATATTCGCACCATTAATTTCTCTAATCCCTGTCAAAAAGTTCCTTATCTTAGAAATCCATTAATACTGAAATTTGTCTTCCCCAAATGTTCTGTTTTCTCCTTATTCACCTTCTCCATGCCTGATCTGATTTTAAAGACTTCCATTGCATTTTTTATTGTACTCCTTTTTTCCCTGCCTCTGTATGGAATTTTTCAAGCAAAAGACTCTTGGTCTTGTAATTTGTTCCTTATGCAGGGTTGATATGATGATTCTTTCTCCACAATAAAATGGTTCAAACTTTCATATTTCTGTTCACAGTATCACCCTTTCTAACAAAAATAGAGCCAACTTCTTCTGTAGATAGATCCATGCAGTTCCTGTTGACAGGTGTACGTATTTTTTATAAATGGACACTGAGAGCTGTAGTGTCTCCCTCTATACAGACCACCACAATTAAAGACAGACTATTTATGCTAGACAGCTATTTTTTTTGCAGCTAAATTTGATCAAAATAAAAAAAAAATATTACTTATTAGTAAATACCAGTTATCTCTTCAAGTAATATAAACAGACTCTTATCAGGACTCTGATATTTGACTTACACTTCTGCAGGCTACACTCTGCTGTAGGCAAGTAATCTGGACCAGGGGAGATTTGGATTAGATATTAGGAAGAATTTATTTACTGAAAGAGTGGTGAGGCATTGGAACAGGCTGCCTAGGGAGGTGGTGGAATCACCATCCCCAGAGGTCTTCAAAAAATGTATGGACATGGTACTTCAGGACATAGTTTAGTGGTCATAGTACTGTTGGGTTAATGGACTTCATGATCTTAGAGGTCTTTTCCAAACTTAATGATTCTATAATTTGTTTTCCCATATTAACCCAAATATTTAGCTTATTTCTGAAGAGACTAGAGACGATGGAGAGTATTTCATGGTCTTATTACTTCTATCTCACTGAAAACAACCCAGATATACATAGATAATTAACAGCATGAATGACTTATTTTTTACTTCCTTAATGCATGTGCTTTAGAATCCTGTTAGATTAATTATATATTATGTTAATATTCAGTCTTGCACTTAACATTCTGTTATATGAATGGATGGTAATTACTGTTTACAGACAAATGGAGTCAGCTCTACAGATGCTTTTAGTCACATTTGGAGATGGTCAGCACAACGCTTTTTACTTCTTTCTGGTAAGTGCTTTCGACAATTTCAGATGTTATTGTTGCTGCTGAGATCCATGCAATGTGATTGTTCAAAAAGAGATGCAAAAAATGAGTGTTTTATATGAGCCTGCAGTGTAAACTAATCCAGGAACTGATGAAGAAGGCAACAGCTTACTTGCTAAGAATTATAACTCAGTTTAAGTGCCTGATCTGAAGTTGTTGAGCACAGAAACAGAGGGATTTGGGAAGTTGTGAAGGTTCTTCATCAAACTCTTCATGTTATTAACTGGCACAAGGCCAAACATACAGGCTTAAAGACTGGAGTTCATAAATCTGGGCCACATTAGGTAAGCCCAAGAGCATCAGCCAGTCCAAGCGGTAAAATAACTTTCACTTCCTCTAAACTAGGAACTGCCTTTTTCCCTTTCTCTTATAAGACCCTTAAAATTACACAACATCTAAAAGTCAACAGGACCACAGAGGGTTAATCTTAGCTAGGCACCAAACACCCACTCAGCCACTTACTCCTCCTCCTCAACAGGACAGGTGGAGAAAACTTGATGGAAAGATTGGTGGGTTGAGATAAAGACAGTGAGACCATTTACCAGATACTGTCATGGGCAAAACAAGTTTGTCTGGCTAAAATTAATTTAATTTATTAACAATTACAATAAAAATTAATTACTAATTTTAGTACTGGGAAACAAAAGGCAACCATTAAACCAACAATTTCCTCCAACCTTTCCCAGGCCCACCTTCATCCCTTCACTGTTGTCCCCATGAGGGATACAGGAGCTGGAGATGGGAGTTGTTGTTGTGCTCAGTCCACCCCACCCCTCTGGCTTCTCCTCCCTCCTCACACCTCTCCCTGCTCCAGCACCAGCCCTTCCCTGGGCTCCAGACCTGTGGGGACAACCTGCTCCCACTCAGGATCTCCATGGCCACAGCTCCTGCAGGAAATGTTTCCCTCCTGTGCCGTGGGGCCCTCCCCAACTTGGCTAGCAGGGATTTTCCATCACTTAGGATCACAAGAAAAGCAATTTATGAGAGCTATTACACAGTATGTAAGATGCAATAGAATGCATATAAACCCTTAAGGATCTTTAAGTTCGTTTCCCAATCTAAAGATTTATGGCCCAGAAAGTTATAAAAATATGTGGAATCTTACAGTGAAGTTAGAGAGACATTCTGGTAAGAGATTTGCCATATGTCTTCAGTCTTCCTGTAAATGGCTATGGTTCTATTCATAGGTACCATACACAAGGCCTGAAGAAATATGGCTGAAAAAAGGGTTTTGACAAGAGGAATATATCTTTGTTAATAAGCTCTTTTTAGAAAACTGAGTAATCTTGCAGGATGTCTTCCCTCCTCATTTCCTTTCTCTTATATTAATTAATTTTCTGATTATCACTGATGGATATGCTTCAAGTAAGCCATAGTACGTCAGACTGATTTATAGAATAAAATGTGTATTTACTATTCTTGGATCCTTCTTCAATTAATATTGTAAAGAGTGTGCTATTTATATAGTTAGGGAGGCAATTTGTCAGGGCAACCTCTATTCCCTCTTCTACCCTTAACAGTAGCATTCGTTCCAGTAAGGCCCTAGCATATACATGAGGGCTCTTACAGTCACAGGTTCACACCCATAGCTTCCATATTTGTAATGTAACTGAATTTAATTTAGATTTTAACTTAGTCATAAATTAATCTATATCAACTTAACTATGGGTTTATAATACCAGTTAGTTCTGGATTTGTACTATCTTTCTCTCTTTTATCTTTCTAATCCATCAATCAATAAAAAATATAGAAATGTTCAACTGATTTGACAGCTAAGACACCACCCCCTTTAGTTTTGAACACGTGAGTTTATATCCCTGAAATGAAAGATCAGCCTCTCTAGATCAAAACACACATGGGATGAAAAAAAGGATAAAGGAGTTACACTTTAACCATGGTAAAGCTATCACACATTTTCTGAAACTGATCTGGAAAGAACATGGTTCAAAGTTGTCTGCGTTCCATTACAAGCTGTTCAAGTTTAAAAATGTAATAATTAGTGAAAAAAAAAAAACAAAAAAACAAAAAAAACCCCAGAAATATAGTTTGAACATCCTATCAAAAATAGTATTTGAAAAATGTGGTTCTTCATCGCTTTTATGGTGCTTGGTGGGTTTACATTTAATAGCCATATTTCCACCTTCTGAATAGGACAAAAGCAACAAAAGCAAACAGTGACACCCAAAAGCTAACGCAACCTATTCACATAATCTCCAAAATGGAATTACTCTGATTTATAGCGACTAAAAATGTTGATAACAGAGATTAAATATGTGCAGGTTCTCTTGGGAATTGCTACCCTGTCTGTCCTGGTCTCTGAATAAAGATTGCTGCCATGACAGCAGGTCTGCTAGAACTGAATAAGTAAGTACCACATCCTCAATTCTTACTTTCACACAGTGGTTTATTAGCAGCAGATAATATCCTAGATGTTGAAAGAGGGTCAGATTCAATGTGTATTGTACCATAGTCAAGAAAGTAAACTTCCTAAAATGTTTGGAGGAGTTCTCTGGCACTGGTTGGAACAGACACTGATGTTACTCAAATATTCTCGTTACACAATATTGAGTCTATTGTCTCTTAATGGGTGGCAGTAAGTACTATTAGTAGGGTGACTGAACATCAGGAAATGAAGAATTGTATTGAAACATCTGTTTTACTGGTATCCAATTAATATGAATGGTCATTAGCTAGGCAGTTCTCAAAAAGATCCAGACAAAGGTCAGAACTTTTCCTGATGTAGCTGTATTTCATTGCCATAAACTCAGTCAATGAAATAAACCCTTTGACTTTTCATTTAGGAATAAGCAGGACTTTATGATTCAGGGAGTCTGGCTAATGGGACATGAAGATTTCACACTGAGTCATTGGTTTAATTTAGCCTAAATCTGCAGTCCAAGTAAAGTAGTTACCTGGTAGTGGCTGATGCAAATGGAAGTGCTGATTTCAAATGAACATGGATCCCTAAAGGAATTTTTGTCTTCACACCTTGTGGCAGATTTGCTAGTCAGTTTTCTTTTTTACTACAATTTATGCAGGACATGACTGAGCAAGATCTCAAATTGTATCACTGTGCAGAGCACTTGAAGACTAAAGCTGGAAAAATGTATATAGGTGCCAAGTTTCTCAGGTTGCCAGGTTTCCCTAAATCAAATGTGGTACATGAGTGAGAGTTAATTGGGCTTTCAAAAGGCAGAGCTCAGTCCTATTGGAGAACTTATACCCAAAGTTAGCCATTTAAGGCTCTCTCTAATGTTATCAAAATGCCTAATAAAGAACTTACTATTCCACAGTAAGATATCTTTACCTACTACTGAAGGAATAAAATTTAAAAGTTTGAAAAGAGAAATTAAAAAGAACTATAATAGCAAATGTTCTGTATGAGAGAAGAGACAAGAGAAGAAGAACCCACTAATACTTACAGTCTCAATGTATTTGAAGTCATATGCACAAGATAACATGTTTTAGTGCTTCTTTTGTTAGTGATTGCAGAAGATTCTTTGCTATTCATAAGATTGTTGGGAAGTATGTGGGAAATATCTCTTCTCAATAAGGATCTCAGTTTCTTCACTTCCACTTCAGGATGAATTAAGGTAATCCAGTGTTAAAAAAAGTCTAAAAATGTACTAAGACTCTAAGAAGTATGGAATCTATCTAAATCATAACTTAGCATGATATTAGTTCATATTCCAATGAAAATCTACATGAAAGACATTATTATGTATGTCTATAATTTTAGTAGCAGAATAACTTGAGTATCCGAAAGGTTAGGGTTTTTTTTTTTTTTACTTTTCTTGCTGTAGATACACCTCTTGTCAGAAATGACATGCTACAGTCACAGGTACAGAGTGAAAAAATAAGCAGCACACAAAAAAAAGCAGCACACAAAAAAGCACAGGAATCACTCTACGCCTTGTGCCAAGGCCACTGATCTGTATCGGAAAATCTGAGTTTTAGATCTTGTTCCTTCAGTATTACACAGTTGACATTAAAGAGTTTCGGGGCCAGAAAGTAGATGTCATCTCTGGATCCAAGATCAAAACCCAGACAGAGTGTCCCAGTTCCTAAGTCACCTAGAAAGTTGAATGTTTTATCGTGATCCCTCTGTGTACCACATCTCACCATGAACTTCAGGAAGAGTTTGCAGAAACCTTGCAGAATATGCCTAAGTATCATGGTTCTCATAAGACTAAGAAAGAAGCAAGATGTATCTAATCATTAAGAACACAGCTCTGGGCTTGTTCAGAGACATACTTTCCAGACACAGAAGAAAATTTCTTGCTAAACAAGAAGAGACTTTGAGAAATTATTTCAAATCACTCAAGTTGGTTTTAGATCACAGTTGTGTTGCAGTATAAATGCTAATTTTAGATGACAAAGGGAAGCATATACCATGACAATAGCAATGCTTTCTAGCTCCAGGGACTGTGTCCCCTGACTAATATCCCAGCTCTACAGCAAAATGATATGTGAATGCTGACCATCTACCTCCTTTCTCTATTCCCTTTTTTATAATATGATTTAGCATACTAGTGAAACACAAACATAGGGTTGCCCTACAAGTCTCCCAGACATGATTATGGGGACACTTGGATTACTGGGGCATCATGTAATGTGTCTGCTTCACATTACAATCATGCTATAAGTTTACTGAAAGTAATATGTTTTTGTAGCTGTCCAAGAATATTAATTTCTCTGTTGGATTAATACAACAAATAACAGAGAACAAGTCCCCTTCCATCATTCTCTGTCCCAGCATTGCTGACTGTTTAATTTCTTTCAGAGAAATCACAAAATTCTAAGGCTGAATTTTTGAGACTCTGGGGTCTTCATTTTATACTCAGGTGGAACATTGGCAAGTGACCAAAATGAGAGAAATCTAATGCTGTTATACTGTGTACTGCTGTATTTACTCTGTTGCTTGTTGTAGTAGACATTTTCCCTAAATTGAATTGAAGTAAAAATAATACACTCAAGATGCCATCAATCCCTTAGAAGGTTTTGACTATAAAGAACAATATTTGTGCTTAAAATGAAATATACAAAACCTCATTTCCCTTCCTGTTGCCTATATGCAAGTGGTCCTGTCTTGTTTTTCTTTGAGAACACGATAAACAAGGAAAACCAATTACAAGAAACCTTCTTTGACAATGAAATTGAAATAAAAACACATGTTACGTTGTGTTTCCTCCTATTGCTGAACTTAACAGGCACTACACATAAGAGTGTTGCAAAAGGGGAATGGTCTCTCATGTTAAAGTTTGAGTTCTACTCTTTATGGCGTGTGATGACAAGAAGCAGACTGGTGGCAATGATTTACCTGTAGAGAAAAAATAGAATAATATCCATAGAACAAGCAGAGACAAATAGTTTGGCCAAGCACAATGAACAGCCTATCTTTTTAGACTGATGCTGAAATGATACCTTGGTTGGCTCCACTTCATCTGGTCAATAATTCCCGCTCCCTGCCTAAAAGCTAACTCATCACATGGTGGACTCTGTGCTTCCCAGAATTAGGTAATATGGTCCAGATCCAGGAAAGAATCTGAGTTCATTTTGTACCTTGGCTCATCCTCAGGATGGAAGGTCCATCAAAAGTGTCTCAGTTCAAGCATATGCTTTTACCCCAGAAAACTCAAATGAACTGAACTACCTAGAAATAGAACTAGAGCATATATGAAACAAGCACAGTCACATATTTTGAAGTATTAAAAAATGATGAGCCAAAAGGTTCTATTTTGAGATTTGATGAGTTCCTCTGTGTTGAAAGGATAAAGGAAACAAATAAATACAAAATTTAATTCTGTCTTTTTCTTCTTACCCAGTGTGTTTCAAAATAGCAGAAAATGGAAAATTTATGTCAAGTGCCAAACATTCTGTTGTAATTTGGGGGATGACTGACCAATCAACAGACTCTAATGGTGTATATGTGGGATTGGTATAATTTTCTATTTTCTTTTGCGGGGTCGATCTGAATGATTCACAAGCACATGCCTATACCACAGATGGATTCTTAGATAAGTTATTGATCTATCTGAATCCAGTATTTCTCACATTCCTGGCCACAGTGAGCATTTTGAATTTAAAACTCTGACAAGAAAAATGTTTGTAGATACTTGGAAATTTCCCACTGCTCCAAGGGATAAATTCTTCCAATGACATTTTAGATCAGTGGCTGAGCCAGTGCTTTGGTGACGTGTAACTGTGAACCTCTGGGCTACTATATACTTGAAGTGCTGGGGTTAAACCCCCAGCCCTGATGGAGGGTTGGCGTGTGGATCATGTCCACAACCAGGCAAGAAAGACCCTCCTGATTGGTGTTCCCCCAAGGTCTGGCCAGCCTTGGGTGGGAACTGATGAGGAGATCACCACCAGGTGCCCCCACCTTCCACATTAACTTGGAGGTAGGGCAAGAAGCCACCTCTATAAGAGCTGACTGCTTGAAGGGATGTTGGGAGGTTTGTTTGCATAGTGTGTGTGTTTTGTGAAGATTCTGGCTATTGGAAGGGGAATTATTTTATTTGTCAGGAAAAAGGAGTTTCTAGAAGGCAGAGCAAGATTATGAATCTCTGGAGAACTACTGGATAATTGAACTTGTTGCCTGGCTGATTCCATCTCCCATGGCATGGTTCCTTGACCAGCTTGCTCCCTTCTTCACATTCTTTGAGTGGCTGAGTGCATTGACTTGTTCCTCCCTCTGGTTGTCTGGCTCTTTGGATCTCTGGGGTGTGATGTGGCAGCAGAGGGGTGAGTCTGGCTGCTGCTCTGCCTGTTAATGATAGCACCATTCTATGTTGGGCAAGTGGTCAACTAACAGTCAATGGAAATGATACTCTAAGAATAGTATTTTTCTCCCACTTTCATCTCAGGTTGCCTGCAACAAGGGATGACTCAGTTATTGATTAGTAAGCTGAACTCTAATGAAGCTGAAGGGACACTCTGTTGAACCTCTTTGTATGCCAGTGCTAAATTTCACTTATTATTGTAGTGAAAGCATATTGTCTTGCTGTATTCATTACTTTGATGCTGTAGTTTGGTGCTGATCAGGTACTGAAATCTTCTGGAAAGAAGCCAGTGCTAAATTTAACTGCTAAATAAAGGAGTAGGACATGGATAAAATTACTGTCCAACAATACAGTGGTAATTCTTCATTTAGCACGTAGTCCTTTTACTGTACAGCATGTAGTTTTTATTTCAAAGGATAATTAGAGATTTATCCTCAGCTTCACTGTAATTCAGTATAAACAATGCCTTTGTTGCAAAGGATATTGCATTGCTTCAGATATTATTGTTAAAAACAATGTTTTCTGATATGTATCAACAATAGCTCTTGTAATTTAAAAGTCTGGTTTATTGAAATATTTTTTTTGATATCCCAGAGATTTTTCAAAATTTATGTTTTGTATTATAAGTCTCTTCTTAAGGAGATATGCTGTCAAGAAGACTATGAGAAAAGACATATTGAAAGGCCAAAACCTGGTGTTCAGGAAAACAAGGGCAGATTACTTATCTCCTACTGAGTTTAGGCATTATGTTGCACTTTACTATGCTAGCATCTCAAAGGCAGAGCTTTTGATCCAGCAAAGAACATAACAATGCATTAAAGTCTGAATGTAAGCATGTGAGGACCCATAATTGATTTAAATATTAAATCACTGCTGAATTCTGGACCTCTTTGTAGAAAGGAACATTTTGTTTTCTACCTTCCTCTCTCCACTGAAGAAATGCAAATTTTTGGATTCCTTCTGCTTTCAGGGACTGCATATGACAAACCAAAGATAGTTCTGGATTTCTACCATTGTGGCTGTCAATGTCTAACAACAAAGTGTTCAGTCTTGGGATCACAGCTGCTGCCATGCCAGTTTCTGTGCCATCACACTGCTCTCTGAATATTCCTACTGTTCTTGAAGTTATTATGCATTAATGAGGAGTTACACACTTGCTGAAGTGAGTGAAGTACTGATTCAGTGCTATCCTTATGATATACGTTCTGAGTTCTGTGCTGTCTAGAAGCCCTTGCAGGGGAATAAGGTTCCCATTGGAGTGAGTACCCTAGAAAATTTGAACAAAGTAGTACTTTCCTGGCTAAGAAATCTCACAGTGAAAATACAAGTCTCCTCAATACATACAGAATGGAGTCAGAAAAAAAGAACTATTTTTTGGCATGCTGAGCAGTGATCTCATCATAATAGCAATTTGCTATTTATCTGTTTCTGTAAAAACAAAAGAGAATTTTAGGAAGAATGTTAAGAAAAAAAATAATTAGTATGGCACAAACAAGTAAGTCTTTTTCCACCTCAGTGTATGAAAACACTTTCCAAAGTTTGAGTTTAAGGCAATGTAATGGGAATCATCACAAGAGTTACATTCACCCAGCACATTATCATCCCTATCCTTTCATAAGGATAGACTGTCCTTTAGAGGTTTTTACATTTGCTGAGCTGCCACTTATACACATGCTGTCAACAACTCCTAAATTGCTCAGTGCACTGTTGTGAGACTGGGCAATGGCTGTGTTGTAGCTGTCTGTACTTTCCCCCCCTGCATTTACACTGGAAAAAGTGGATAAAATGGCTGCAAGAGGAAAAAAGCTCCATTTCCATTGACTCCTGAACACAGGATCTGCATTTGAATCCCATCAGTGCTTTCACTATCACCAGTTCTAGGCACTGCAGAAACACAGATGAGAAGCAAATTACAACAGTCTGTATGCCTTTGTAAATTATACTTAGTAACTTCCATAGAAGCTTTCTTTCACTTATTGTCCTGTAGAAATGTCTAAATTATGTCCATTTGAGTGGTTTGTTTAATCAAAAATCCTTTTCACTTATTCTGCATTACTGTGTAGCTACCTAAGCTTTTCCTTGGCTTATGAAACTCATGGATGTTGCTTCTATATCATTAATCACATAAAGTGTTAAAAAAGGCTTTCTTCTTTTAATATCCCCTTGAGTCCTACAAGAAAGCTCTTATACCCAGACTGACACAGTGATAGATCCCATTTCACTCATGCGTTTGATAGAACATGTCATCATCATTTGCTGTTTTATTTCTTTTCAGTCAGAGATGTGTATGTTTGTGGAGGAAGACTGACTTAAAAAGGAAGTAAAAAAAATAATGTTTTCATTATATGTTTGGACAAGGCATACATTTTAAGTGCTCAGTTTCAGAATCAAACAAAACACTGCTGAAGCTTAAATGACTTCTTAATAGTACTAGGCAATTTAGATGCACTTAGAAGTGACACAGCTTCCATTGCTGGCCAATTGTTGGTGGAAGTATCATTTGTCAAAATGGTCTGCAAAATGCTCTATTTTTTTAAGTATCTCACATACCTACATATCAAAGTCACTCTCAAACGCATTCCTAAGTGTTTAAAAGTTGTGTAATAAATGTTGCCGCTGTATATTCTGTTTGTGCCTCAGAGATCATTTGCAAACCCATACTCACAGTGACAGCCTCATGATACACAGTTTTAATTCTGACCTTCCACTTTCAAGAGAACCAGCTATTAACTTCTGAATTGCAATAGTTTTCAAAATCTGTTGTGCTGCAGACTTTGTAAACAACCTAATCCATCAGTAGATATCAGCACTATATGTGAAAAAGGGAGAATGATTTGATGACTATGAGTAGGAAAACAATGAACATGTTAATGGGAGCTATTACTGGGGAAAATGTAAGCCTTTTCAGAAAAAAATCGTTAAAATTTAAATTCTTTTCTTCCTCACTTCTAAATCTCATGTTTTGACAGTGATTATAACATTAAAGTGATTCCTCTTAATTTTTCCTTTGTAAAAGGCCCATATTCAAGTTAATGTCTTATTCTTCTTAGTGTGTCTGTAAATGTGTCAGAAGACTATTTTTATAGTTTTTGACCCTCTCTTCCAAGAATGAAACTGAAATTCTGTACCTAGAAAGGAGATAAGTGGAATCTTGACATTACAAACCCTCCTGTTTTCCACAGAACTGGAGGAGAAATAGCAGATGGGTTTGAGTGCAACCTAATTTGAGAGAACAATTTATTCAAGTGTCAATATAGCTCAAGCTTAATACTTTGCCTGCTTCCCTGAATTCTCTGTAGGAATGCCAGAAAACTATCAACACAATAATAGCAATAATATTACTATTTTGCTCATATTTACATCCATCGTTGAGGGGAGTTAATTGTGTTGGGGTTACTCAAAGACGTGATAAAAACACATAAAATGTACAGACAGGCTTCACTTCTCACAGGAAGGACTGCACATTCATAACAGAGCCCAGCAGTTCATTACCAGCAAGCCAAAAAGCAGCATTCAAGTCTGGGCTCTGGGCCTAATCCTAGAGGATTAGGATTCTCTGTGTGAATAGGCTCATTCAAGTAAAGGATTTTACAGAAGCAACAATCCTCCAAAAAGGAATGCTGAAAATCAGCACAGTCAGGTTGTTAAGATCTTTGCCTCAGTGTGAAAAGAGCTCTTCCCTGAGCTTTACCGTCACCTTATGTTGTCATATTTGGCAAGTGACTTAGCATTTGGTTTTGCACATGCTTTGTCCAGCCTGTAATAATTTTGGAATCTGAAAACTCGCTTGAGTCAGTGGGCTCCTGCCTATAGAATGCATCCCTATAATATAAATAGCTAATCTGTAAACTAGAATTACAGAGCTGCAAGTTATTACTTCTGTCACCTAGCTAAAAAAATTCCCCCCTCACCAATCTAAAAACTTCAAGAAAACAAGAGTGAAGAGTGAGATTTATTTCCATATATACTCATTATTACAGCAAAGACAAAAGGAAATCAATTCTGATTCAAGGTTTGCAAGTTCTGCTGGGATTTACATTGCCAGTGCAATTTTGCTATTAATGCTCACCAAAATAAAGATGCTGCAAGTCAGAAACTTGAAAATCCTTAATTTTCCATATTCAGTAGCTTCTTTCCTTTTTTTAAAGGCTTGTATGTTCCATAATTCGTGTGGGTTTTTTTTCTGTTCTAGATAGGTCATCTATTCCCTCATATAAAACCTCACTCATAATGTTTTATATTGTCTTTATAAGGTTGTAAACTACTAAAGCTTTTAAAGATAAAATATATATCTTGGGAAACACTTTTATTTATACATATGCACAATTAAACATATAAAAAAACTCTTGAGCAACTACCAAAGTTTAAAAAATTCATCAGAGTATTGATTATTATACAGTGAAGGGAAACTCAGTCTAAGAGATACTGACTGGAGTACATCCTATGAAATCTACTTTATATTACAGAGAGAAATAGAGAACAGTTTATTTTGTCTAGATTAAGTGGGTTCATGAGCTTAACTTCCAGTAAAGATTTCTGACAGGGAAACAGAACAACTTCTTCCAGAGAAATACCTTTTTGACCTTTTCTTATTTAGGTAGGATTTTGGAAAAAGACTAGCAAATCTTCTCAGCTGCTATAAAATGGCATTACTTTGTTGTTCTGTGTAGCTGCAAAATCCCCACAGAAGTGCCTGATGCTCTAGCCTGGGGGTTGTCCCTGACTGCCCCCACATCTCTCCCTCTAGTCCCCTGAGGAGCCCCTGCAGACCCTGGCTCCCAACCCTTGCCACATCCTGCCAATTCAGTGGATGTTCCTAGAAGTCTTTTTCAACATGACATGATCCATAAACACCCCAATGATATCACAGGCTTTAAGAGCCACCTAGCCTAATAAGTTGGGAAGCAAAGAACTGAAGAAAAAAAGTGGCTTTTTTATAAAGACGTGTCACTTGCTTTGCACCAAATGGACTGCGACATGAAGTGGGCAGAGACAGTTATGAAGACCACAACATGTAGAAGTGAATGTGATGTGAGGCCTGAAACAAGTATGCAACTCCCTGACCCCAACTGGACAAAATAATTTTGCAGAGTACATGAGAGCTTAAACAGAGTGATGTGGTTTGGAGATAAACACACAGTGGAAAGTGAGGACCAAAACATTACTAAGGAGAAGCATTGGGACCCCAGATGTAACACAGGAACCCAATCTTCCCTACAGAGGTCAAATCTCCTTCACTTGCAGTTTTGTTTACTTACAGCAAACATCTTTTGATGTAGTGTGTAGCTGTTGATAACAAAATTATTCCTTAGGGGTTGCAGTGTGTCATTCTATTTGTGCTTTGAAGCAAGCTGGAGTATGTATTCATCCTCATAGCAGAGAATCCCTTAACAACTGGTTAAAAAAACAGCTTATGAGTTGGCCCATCAACCTCAGGTGTTTGACATGACCTGTGGAAGGCAGAAACCTTCAGCTGACATTCAGTAGTTCAGGTGAACAAGCCATGTTTTAGTGGATATTGTACAACCACAAGCATGCAATACCAATTTAACAACACCTTGGAACTTGAGCAAAGATCACCTGTAGTCTACTGCAGAGTATCATCTTGAGATTATTTCCTCTCCTGAAATACATAACACCCTGACAAGTTAAGAAAAATTACATTCTTCAGTGGAAAGACGAAAGGAGTCAGAAGGAGATCTGGGCTATACAAAGCCCTTGGGGATCTTCTTTTAAAGTCAGGAGTAGAGCTGAGCAAGTAATTAACACTTGTTTTTGTGTTAGCTCTGGAAAAAAAATGTTTGGACTGAACAAACTGTGTTGCTTTTCTCAAAAATAGGAACTTTTTTTTTTAACCATTGAGCGAAAAAAATGCATGGTATTTCAAGAGCTGTAAAACCACAAATGCAATGTTTTTCCTCAAATTCTCAAATAATTACATTTGCAATAACAATTTCAGGCAAAAATGTTATTTTGTTTTAAAAATCTTAACATAAAATAATGCTTTTTATTTTACTTTTATACGGCTTATATGATTGAAGCAATTCTGTATTTTTTTTTTTTCAGTAGAAACATTTAGGTCAAAAAACACTTCACCCATCTCTACTCAAGAGACTATAGATCATATGGCTGAACTCAGCTCAAAATAGTCAGGTTCTCTTTCAAATTATAATGTTTTTTCTTTTGTATTTATAATAAGTTGCTCTGTTTTTCTAGCACTTTGTAACTAATTCCCTGCAGTTATACTTCTTGGATAACTAAGTGCATATGAGAATCAAATGTGCTGCGTGAATCAGTTTTACTGAAGGAGAGAGAAGAAAAAGAAATAGAGCAGTCAAAAAATGCAGTAAGAGAAGTGCCTTTATTGGGGGCATGATCTTCTATAAAGCAATCAAGAATTTAAATAGAATATTGCATATAAGAACAGAACTGTCTATCCAAAGCTGAAAAGTTAATTATTTTTTTTTCTCATATTTGACATTTAGAATCACATAACATCAGTCCATGACTGCAAAATAATGTATTGACATATCCTGGAGAAACATGACCTAGCACATCTGGATTTATATTTTTTTGGGGAGGAGCTTTTCTTTCATTTCCTCCTGTACATTTAAATTGCAGGGACCTGTCTCAAAAGTCATTGCAGTGGGCAGAAGGAAAGCTAATAACAGTACATGTAGGTTCTCTGCTAAACAGCAGATGCAGAGTTTCTCAGGATACCTGAATTATTTATGGTTAATTCAGCACATCTCTAGTAATGTCTGAGGCTTTTTAGGTCTCTGAAGCAAAAACGAGAAAAATGCACCCATATTCATGCACCTGCATACTTTTAATTATAAACTCTATGGATTGTGTGACCGAGTCATTTAGGAATTGTGGCTGAATCCTTCAGAGAGTAATTTGACACACTTGGTGCTGTGGTTTGCAAAAGCCTCACATTTATTTGCAGGCATATTCATTTTAATTCGGTGACTTTCAAATGTGATGTGATTCAATAGCACAGAAACACAGGCCATACCATCACAGATCAATGTTCCCTCTGTTCTGACTTTTGCTCCAATTCTGCACCTGAATGCAGTAACACACAAAATCCTACCAAAATCGATGAGACTCTGCACTGACATAGGGTGCTCAATAGCTGATGTGTATATTTGGCATGGTCCATCAATACTATTCAGAAAAAAGATATCTCAAAAGGAAAGGAGGCACTTCAGTAACTTTCACTCACCATAGCAGCTACTTTTATTTACTTAATTATTTTTTTCTGTTAAAAATGCTTTTTATTTCTTGTGTATATGCATCACCAAGAATTTTGTAGGTGTTATTAGCTAAAGATCTTAATTATACATGTGAAAGTAGTCAAATATGTGCAAACACACCCAAGCATTTTGTATGTCAGAAATAACTAAAACTTTCTAATAAATGGATGTTCAGACAAGAATCAAGATTACTGAACATTTTAAGCTAGAATGCAAAATATGTGTGAGAAGAAACAGATTTAAAATACAAAGATTTGGACTTGAGAATCTGTATGAAACCTTCAGGATGAAAAAATAAAAATGGTCACTGCTTTTTCAGTGTTTAATTATAATTACTTTCACATAAACATTTCCTGGTCAGGACAGACTAGGTTTTTAGTTAGCTCATGAGTTTTCTGTGTTCATGTGCATTAACTGTCTGTCTTCTACAACTGTCATGTTGTTCAGAAGGTCCTTCTATTACTATAGTTTTAGGATCAAGAAAGCTGAGTCACTAAAAGTGGGTCTTTGTCCTTAGAATTTAATTAGCACTTCCCTACCTCATAGTAAATTTATCAAAATAGAGATCATTAAGTATTTTGAAGTGGTCAGATAACACAGTTTGTACTGTCTGTAAAGATATTTTACTTAGACTTTTTTTTTTTTTTTTAACATACAGATTTCCTTTGTTTTCTTTGCAATTGGTTTAATTATGCAAAAGTTAGAAAAAAATCTAATCTGAAACTGAAGAATTCTAGTCCTAATTTGGTCAGTAATTGAAATGCAAGAAGGGATGTGGTGTTTCACAGTACTGTTAGTCTGCAAATCTCACTAGAAAGAGTTGACTATACCTTGGATGTTGTAACTAGAAAGTCTTCTGCTGCTTCACTTGAAATGGTCAAAATCTGTGTTCCTAAACTGAGTGTAATCCAGTTTGCTTTCACTCACAGTGTGGTCTTCACAAGGCTCTGGTTAAACACTTCTTCAACTGTCAAGATGTAACAACACTGAAAGTATTTCTAAAACAATGTCATGATAGAGTATGTGAGGATTTTTTCTTGGGTTTAATGCTTTAAAATAGCCAGTTTACCTCAAACCCATGGAGTCGGCTATACAGTTACACTGTCCCATGGTGTGCAATCTAAAAGGGATCAGCAATTTTGACACAAGAATTTTAGAAAGAGAAACCACCAAATATCAGGAAAATAAGGATAGGATTTAAGAAATAGCCAGAAGGAAACCTCACAAGCCTGCACCCACCCAGGATTCAGCCCTATAAATTTACTGATGAGGGTAATCTAGTTTTGCAGCAGAGCAAACACTTTTACAAGAGGTCTTCTAGGAGATGGAGAAAAAGTAATAGAGGTGATGACTGATTAAGACAGAAACATGGAGACATTGGGAACCAAAATGGGTCTATAAGAAAGTGTAAGTTATTTCAGCTGTACTGTAGAGGTGGACAGGGACCAACTTAGTAACTGATATCCCTGGTCATTTGTGACACTTCAAGGGTGTATTCCAGAAGCGAAACAAGGTTCTCTATAAACAAAATCAAAACAAGGCAGCAAGAATCACAATATTCCCTGTGGAAATTTTGGGTTTGCAGGTGATACTGTGTTACATTACAGTATTGTATTGTATTGAGGGCATACTACTTGATCTCTTACAGTCTAAAAAAAGTCCAGGTCTCTGTCAGTTCTCTTATACCCAACTCTGTGAATATTTTACATTTTTTTTGATCTCCTTAATCAGCACTGGATACCTTTTTTTTTGTAGGCAACTGAACTGACCCCTAAGTTTTTATATGACAGTTGTAGAGGTTATTTGTTGTTTTAATAGTTATTGTATTTGAATGCTTTACTCCTAACGAAGCAAATCAATCTTTGGCTTTAAGAAGCTTTGCTGATCACTATGGGCTTCTCAGCTGTTCAGCTGAAGTACATTTTTTTTTTTTCGGTTCTAAGTTCTCATGACAAGCAGAACATAAGTGTCATAACTGAAAATTTTGAGGTGTTAATAAACCGTGTTTTGTAAGAATTAAGATATCGTCTGTGAAAATTCCAATTTTTCAGGTGAATTTAATTTAATTTCATATTTCATTATTTCCTTTTTTTATTTTTCACTGGGAAAGTCAATATATCTGTTTTTCCTATGCAGTATGTCCAAAATGAAATATTTTATTTTATGGAATTGATTTTAAAACTACTTTTTAAAAAAAAAAATCAGCTAAAAAGAAAACTACTTTTACTGCACAATTGTTGTTACAGAAGTGATGTATGTGTTAGAGTTGTCCCCTATAGTCTAAGCAGTTAAAGACATTCTTTACTTGGTCTGTGTCTGATTTCTTTGCCATTTTAGATACATAACACTTCTTGATTTTGTTGTGATCAACTAGTAGATTCTTCTACAAATAATTTTATTGTCTGGAACTTCAGCACTTTGCCCCAAAACTTTGTACATTTCCTCTGCCTTGTATACCCAGAGTGGCTACACAATATCTTGAATCTCTACAGTTTTGTGCAAAAAATATCTTTTCTGTTAACCACAAAGGATGAGCATCAAGGTAAAGAAAAATCGGAACTGAAAGTGAGGAATTGGAATGAAAAACTTGCATACACACACATACAATATTTTATGAACGTGCATAGTAGTGGCTTAAAAATACAATTAGCTCTTACAGACTACAGAAACATGCAGCTCAGGAGAGACTTATTAGATACAAATTCCTTACCATCCTTTCTAAGCATAATTTCATTGCCTTTTGTGTAACCCTGAAAATTTCCTATGCTCATTTTAGATTTAAGCTGTAAGGTGGTTATAGCAGCCAAGTCTTTTTCTAAACAACTCTTCTCATATGCACCTGGGTTTTGGAAAACAAAGCAAAACAAAACAAATACTTAAGGGTTTTTCCATCTAGGGTTTTACTTGGAAATTAAAGCAAGTACATTTTTTTCAGGCATTCAATCTTTCCAGCACACAATATCACTTCTTGCTGCACTGCATTTAAATCTAGAAAGAACTAGCGACACGCAGAGTCTGCTTGGGCAAAGGCTTGCTGAAGTCTTTGTCTAGCAACAGGAGATGATCTTAATTCTCAAAAAGTGAGCTATTGAATTTGCCTTGATTAACTTTTATTTAGTATTATGAAATCTGACGAGTCCTATTGACTTTCAAATCTATAACTCTCTCTCTTTAATTCCTCCTATTATCAGAATTAGGTACTGATTGCCATTGTTAAAAGGTTTTATAGCTGTAGAAACTGATTTTTAGGATTAATTTGACATATTTGATGGCAATCATAATATTTGATAATTTCAGTATCTCATTAATTGACTACTACATTGATTTACTTGTGCTAAGATAAATAACCTGACAAATGCAATATGTCAATTAGGTTTTAACTTCCTTGTGTACTATTCAGTTATTAAAACAGCAAATGCTTTTCACTCTGTTTGAGGCAAGGGGCCCTTTTGGATTTTCTCCTGTGACAGGGCTAAATCAGAGCTCTAAAGCTGTAATTTAAACACTCTCAGGAGACGTGGAACACAATGAGATGCATCCCAGAGTCCTGAGAGATCTAGCAGATATAGTTGATAAGACACACCCCATGATATTTCAGAAGTCGCATTAGTCACGTGAAGACCTAGTGACTCGAAAAAGGGAAAAAAGGTGCTCATTTCTAAAAAGGATCAAAAGGAGAAGTGTGGGAACTACTGGCCAGAAGCCTCACCTATGTGCCTGGTAAGATCATGGAACAGATCCTTCTGGAAGACATATCAAAACATGTGGAAGGCAGGGAAGTGATCAGAGACAGCCAACATGGCTTCACCAAGAGCAGCACATGCCTGACTAATCTGATGGTCTTCTATGATGGACTGACTGCATCAGTGGAAAAAGAAAGAGTCATGGGTGTCATCTGCCTGGACTTCTGTAAAAGCCTTTGATACGGTCCCCCACAACATTCTTGCTTCTAAATTGGAGAGAGATGGGTTTGATGGGTGGACTCTTAGACTGATAAGGAATTGGCTAGATGGCTGCAGCTAGGACAAGACGAAATGACCTCAAGTTGCACCAAGGGAGGTTTCGATTGGGTATTAGGAAGCATTTCTTCACTGAGAGAGTGGTTAGACACTGGAATGGGCTGCCCAGGGAGGTGATGGAGTCACCATCCCTCGAGGCATTCAAAAATGAGCAGCTGTAGCATTTGAGGCTATGGTCTAGTGGTTAAGGAAGTGTTGGGATGAAGATTAGACTTGATGATCCTAGACATCCTTTCACACCATAGTGATCCTATGATTCTATGTTTCTATGATTCCGAAGTGTTACAGTCAACAGTTCAGTGTCCAAATGGAGATCAGGAACAAGTAGTGTCCCTCAGGGGGTCTGTATTGGAACAAATACTAAACATCTTCATCAGTAACATGGACAGGGGGATTGAGTGTACCTTCAGCAAGTTTACAGACCACACCGAGCCAAGTGATGCAGCTGATTTACCTGAGGGATGGGATGTCATCCAGAGAGACCGTGATAGGCTTGGGAAGTGGGCTTATGTAAACCCAGTGAGGTTCAACAAGGCCAAGTGCAAGGTCCTGAACCTGGGTTGAGGCAATCCCCAGTATCAGGGCAGGCTGCGTGATGATTAAGAGCAGCCCTGCAGAGAAGGGTATTGGTAGATAAAAACTTGGACGCTAGCTAGCCAGCAGGTTGTGGGGCATGACTCGTGCCCTCTACTCCACTCTTATGAGACCCCCACCTTAAGTACTGCATCCAGTTCAGAAAAGATGTGGATTTGCTAGAGTGGGCCCAGAGGAGAGCCACAAAAATGGTCAGAGTGCTGGAACACCTCCCTCTGAAGAACACTGAGAAAGTTGTGGTTGTTTAGCCTAGAAAAGAGAAAGGTCTGGGGACATCTTATTGCAGCCTCTCAATATATAAAGAAAGATGGAGAAACATTTCTTACCAGGGCATGTAGTCAGAAAAAAGGGTCAAAGGGTAAAGTTTTTACAGTGAAGGTGGGTAGATTTAGATTGGACATAAGGAAGAAATTCTGTACAATGAGGGTGGTACTGGAACTGGTTACTCATAGAAGTTGTGAAGGCCCCCAAATCTGAAGTGTGCAAGGCCAGAATAGATGGTACTTTAAGCCACTTAATCTAGTGGAGCATGTCCTTGCCCATAGCAGGATGGTTGGACTAGATGATCTTAAAGGTCCCTTCCAACCCAAACCATTCTATGATCCTATGTTTATATGATTCTCTGACTCTGTGATTCTCTGAATCTATTTCTGTTTCTAAAATCTACCACAGACATGGTTAAGACACACTAAATAACAAAATTCTAATTTTTCCTTTTAGAAATCCAGCTAACAGTCACTGACCCTTACTGGCATTTACCATTTTAATCTAATCTACCTGATTGTAGTTATAAAATTATTTGTTTCCCCTTTCACTCTTGGATGTGCAGTGTTGTTCCAAGGACCAGAATGACACCAGAATTTATTAATCATCTCTGTTTCCTGAAAATAAACATGAAGGCTTGTAGTTCCTTCCCTGACTCTGTACAGGAACTGACAAAGAACATACACAATAAGACATTTTTTTTAAATCAGGCGTTGTTTTAAATGGTTCATTTTACATTTAATTAACAGCATTAGATGTAAGATGCTCTTCTAGGCTCAAATTAACAAAAAAGTTCTAATATACCTGTTGGGGTTTTGTGAGTGTTGTTTTTTTTTGTGTGTGTGTTTTTTTGGTTTTGGTTTGGATTTTTTTTCGTTCTGGTTTTGGTTTTTTAAATCAATAGAAAGCTATTTTCTCTTACTTTTTCCTTGTCAGATAACATTGTATTCTGTTGTCTTACATTTTACATTTAAAACACAGGAAGACATCATCACAGGTGAGCGCTTATTTGATGCTGTTACTTGCAGACACGTTCAAGTGCCAAGAGATTAAATACTGTCATCCCTTTGGCAAAGCAAAAGAGGTACACATTATTTCTGTTAATGAGGTGGAGATAATTAGATAGCTCAAAACATAACCAATGTCCAAGTTACTTAGGTCCTAATTCAGCAGAGCCTGTAAGTAATGAAACACTATCAGAAACATCATGTGCCCCACTTTTAGGGATGACCCTTAACTCTTCTAATGGAATATTGAATATTTGCTGTCGGAGTGGAAACAAGAAGTTACGTCCTGGTCATGGCTAATATGCAGACTTTACATGGAGTATGAATAGTCCTGGGTTTTTTCCAATTATTACAATTTAGTTTAGGATGTTATTTGGGTCTTATTTTTCATATGTTTCTGGGTTTTTTTTCTGCTTTTTTTTCTTTCACTTTTTCCCAACTATAAAAAAAAATAGGCAAATGCATACTGTTGATTGCACACTTTCCAGCTATATTTTGCAGTAGAAATCTCATGAGGATAACTACTTCCCCCTCTGCCCCAGATTTCTGACATTTCTGAATCAGAGAAAAAAAAATACAGGCAAATTCCTATGACACACATGTTGGCAAACCTTGGTTTATGTCCCAGTTCACTGGCTTGCTCACTAAACATTAATAACTCTTTTCCTCTACCTGCTTATGAAATTATTCCCCTGGGTCTATGATCTAATGCTGTAAATTATTGGAGGAAGTGCACAGGAGCTGATTTTCCCAGTGTATGACTCAGGGTTTTTTGGATTTTATGAAATGCCCATTCATCCCTCAGATAAAATTAAGATTCTTAACATTTTATGCAGAAGAGTAAAGAAGGATTTTTCTTTCCATGATGGTTTTAGAGGTTTGTTTTTAATATGAAACACCTCTGTATTCCAGAGTCACAAAAGAGCTTGTATGGAAGTCTCCAGTTCTGTATTAACACCCTTATACATTGGCTATCAGCTAAAAAAAAAGACAAATACTCATACACTCTTACCCCCACTGTCCTGTTTTCTGTTAGAACAAGGCTAATTCTTTTCAGTGATTTTACTTTTCAGCTAAATCTCTTCTAAGTGCACTTTCTGAAGTCCACAGCGAATCAGTGGTGATGGTGATGTAACTGCTCATAGTGGGGCAGGGAGGTTTTGGTTCAGTACTGGTTTTGTATATATTTGTACATATTTAATTTTATTATTAATATTGTCATTAAAGCTGTTCTAGCTTTTTTAATCCATAAGTCTTTCTCCCTTATTCCCTTTCTGTTCCCTTTTGGAGAGGAAAAGGGATTAACAGAGAGAATCTTTTATACGTCTAGCAGAGAGCCCTGACCCTAAACCTTGACACCCACAAATGCACACAGCACCTGATGACACCCTTGATATATTTCACAGAAAAGATTTGGCTCTAAAAAGCCAATGTTTAATGTTTATCTTTGCTTGTGGTTAGAAGTTCTGAGAAAATTCATTTTTCTCTGTGGATCGCTCTATCATGCTCAAGAATATTTCTTCCTGATCAACTGGAGTTATATCAGCTTGTTGATCTGATCAAGTAGACTCTAAACTTATGCTTCATCTGAATTCTATTATTTCAGTTTCAGACACGAAGATCTGAACCCAAAAGCCTCTTCATTTTTTTCCCATGATCAGTAGCAATATGTGAAGGAAAAAAAAAAAATCTATCTTATGTATAAATTTTGTATGATGGATTTTAGTTGAAAGCCTGATTTAATTGAAACCCTGTTGAATACCCTTTGTTGGATTTGTTAGAATCAACCTTCCATTAGTGGTTTTGCATAATGTACAAAATATAGGTTTGAAAAAAATGTGGGTTTTAGAATAATGCCGCTTAATATTATTTTTACAAGGTTCTTTTTACATTTTTGGTAAATAGTCTTTCCTGAAGGCTTCAGAATTGAAGTTTGTTTCAAATGAATGCTAAAGAGACTCTCTGACTGTGGTATCAATGATGTTTTATTAGTCAAACATGTCACCCATCCATAGTAAAAGGTTTATTTTCTTGGGATAAAGCATACCTTATCTGATCTATTTAATTTTAGGCTATTTTTAGTCATGAGATAAGGAGGATGGAAAAAAAACAGCAACAAGATACCAGTCTCCTGTCAAACATGTCAAAGGGGATGTCAAAGTGGCTCTGAAAATTACAGCTGTGGATAGAAGAAGGAAACCTAATAAGCTTTGGGAATGTTTGGAAGATTTCTGTAGTTAAAAAAGAATATATAACCTTCTGGAAAAATGAAAAAATGTGCCACAAACACATGAAAAAAATGTCACAAACACCAGGGAAAATGAATCTGAAGTTTGTGCAGTCTTCATCTTACACAGAGTACCCCTAAGAATTTTTTTATTTGAGGTTTGGCACATAAATATGGCCTTGCTCACATAACCTTTCTTTCTTTCCTTCCTCTTTCATTTTCCCCTTTGGTTTTACCTTCAGTGAATCTGAACCCTTTTTCAGAAAGCATGTTAAGGGAAAATCATGAAATGTTTCACTGGGAGAGGAAAATGAAAGATACTGAAGGGGAGACTCTAGTTTTGTTTAGACAGGGAAAACATGCTTTTAAATGTATAACTTAAAAAAGATAGCCCTGTTAAACTGGAACACTAAGAATGTCACCCTTCTTTTATTTATGAGGCATCAAGACTATCAAGTGTCAGAGAAGGCTGATGGGAGAGAGAGTGATTTTGACGTTCTTATTTTCAGTCTGTTCCTTGTGCTTTGCTTAGAAATCTAGTGAGATTGTCTCCACTGTCAAAATGTGAAAAACAAACTCTGAACTACATACAGACATGGCTTATGGCTGCATCTGCTACTTTGGTTTATCAAAAACTTTGCAGGGGTCTGATGAAGAGCTCTTAAAATATTTATCTGTAGCAGCTGATCTTACAGTGAGTCTGTGTGCATTAATGTCTTGTAAAAACAAGGTCAAATTAGTTCTAGAAAACACGTTGCATTTAAAGATATCAGTGATAATTTACAACCCAGCTCAGCTAACACCTGGTTGGCCATCTGATCTGGAAGTTAATAAAGCCAGCTAGACATCGAAGCCACAGTGTGTCATTGGCAGTTTCCCAGCTAAGGGTTTCAATAGGTTATGATGCAGTTAAACAATTAATAATAAGTAGCAGAAAATCCAGTAGAGAAGTTCCAGCAAAACCACGATATTGAAGAAAGCAGCCAAGCAGTGACTTGTGATCTTCACGTGTGTGGGTTGCACCCCAAAAAGCAATGCTAAGTAGTGAATGATAAACAAATGCTACAGAGGGATGACTTTTATTAACTTCAGTGAAGATTCCATTTCCAAATTTGCACCGTAGTGTAAAATGAGACAGGAACTCCTCTGGGTTAAATTTTGATACCATATAGCTGGTTTATATTAGTGGAGAACTTGATCCTGGGTCTCCAAAAGTCTATTGACATCCCTTTTGTGAGGTCCCTGCAGCTGCAGATTGCAGTGTAACTTCCACACGAGGAATCTACAACCAAAGGACAGTGTGAGATTTCCCCCCTTGCTACAGTGAGCAGTGCCATAACCTGCAGGATAATGCTCTACAGCTATCAATATTTGCAGTTCACCACTGGTTTGGAATTAACAGTTTTGTGTGACATGAACATAAACCTCATTTTTGGTCAGATTATAGGTCCTTGTAGTCCAGTATGATGTCTCTGAAAGTTGGACAGCTGCAGTTTCTAAGAGAAAAAAAGAACAATTTTGCAAAGTGATGCTTGATCACCAGAGGTTATGATTTTTATATGGTTATGACTGGCCTTGAGAAGATAAATAGGAAATAATAGTTTATTGCATCTTCTATTGCAAATAGATCATCTGTAAAACTTGATGCTGTAGAAACCAAAAGCTTGCATGTGCCCAAAAAATAAGTGAGGAAGCTAAGGAAGGGGAGAAAAGCTTATCAAAGTTATTAAAAATAAACCCATCATGTCTGGCCTAGGAAGTCTTGGAGTTACAGTCTCCCTCTTGTCCTGTAGCAATATAAATTTATCAAAACTATTTGTTAATAGACCTTGCCAAATACCTTTGGAAAACTCAGTATTTAGACAGTATTACCAAAAGACATTTAATGGTGGACCTTGTGAGCTTTTAAAGTAAACAATAAAAGGTAGTATCTAAACAAACAAAGCACTGCTTGGAAAAGTGTCCTGATTTTGGCTGGGATAGTTAATTTTGCTCCTTGTAGCTGGTATAGTTCTGTGTTTTAGGTTTAGTAGAAGAATAATGTTGGTAGCACGTTGATGTTTTCAGTTGTTGCTAAATGTTTATACTAAGCTGAGGATTTTTCAGTTTCTCATGCCCTGCCAGTGAGAAGGGTGGAAGGGCACAAGAACCTGGGAGGGGCCATAACCAGGACAGCTGAACCTGACTGACCAAAGGAATATTCCACACCATATGGCATCATACCCAGTATATAAACTGGGGGGAGCTGGCTGAGAGGGGCCAGTTGCTACTCAATCAGCAGTCAGCAGGGCATCGTGCATCATTTTTTCTTGGGTTTTATTTCACTGTCTTTGTTATCTTCATTATTATTATTATTATTATTACT